>NW_026585580.1:2984170-3112280 GCF_907164565.1 Psammomys obesus | reverse complement strand
CACACACACACACACACACACACACACACACACACACACACACACACTTACAAATAATAAAATAAATGGTTTTGTTTAACTGCTTTCAGACTCCATCTCACCCCAGTCAAAAAAAAAAAAAAAAAAAAAAGCTGTCATCGTTACAAATGGCAAATATTGATAATGATATGAGGAAAGTATAACTCTTATCCACTACTCATGTGAATGTATACTGCTACCCTGTCTACAGAAATCACTAGGAGATCTCTCAAAAGCTGACATTAGAACTTCCACATGACCTAGCTATACTACTCTTGAGTACATACCCAAAGCATTCTAGCTCAGCTTACCGCAAAGAGACTTGTAAATTCATCTTTATTATTTAATATTAACAGTAGCTAAGAAATGGAACCAGCATGGGTGTTTCTCAATAGATAAAGAAAATGTGGTATGGGGTATGCATACACAAGGGAATTTTATTCAGCCCATAAAGAGAAAAGGAAATCATGACATTTGCAGGAAAACGGGTTCGACTGGAAATCATTCTTTTAAATAAAATAAGCTAGACTCAGAAACACAAGTAAAGCATATTTTCTCTCCATGTGGAGCTGTGTGTATGTGTCATATACATAGAAATGAAAGCATGGAGGGGAAGAAAAGATCATAAAGAAGCAGGGACTGGGAAGAGAAAAGAAGGGCAATGAAATACATCTGATGGGAAAGCAGGAGGGGTTTCTCATGGTGAGAATGAAGACCACCAGAAAGATGGGCCAGAAGAGAACAGTAAAAGAGGGAAGTGTATCAGAGCAATGTGTCTATGAGAATGCCATAATGGAACCCATTGTATCGAGAACTCATTAAAGGGCTAACAAGTTTTTATAGGGAAAAAATATCACTTAGGAACACAATAAAAAGTCAGTGAAGACTTTAATAATGAGTGCTATGGACATTTTGAAATAAGATAGAAATAGAATAAATAGAAAACACAGAAAAACGCTGATGCTAACTGCTTAAAAGAAAAAAACTAATAATTCCTGTACTATTAGTTAGCCAACCACTCCTGCCACTGAACACTGGTGTGGGCTGTTTCTTACAAGGAAAATAAGGGCCTGACTGGCTCTGCCCCAGGTCCTCTGTGTATGTTATGGCTGTTAGTTTGGTGTTTTAGGAGGACTCCAAACATTCAGAATGGGTGTGTCTTGACTCTTTTGCCTGCTCTTGGGACTCTTTACCTCCTATTTCGTTCCCTTGTGCAGCTTTGGTTTTTGCCTTGTATTTTTTTTTTGTCATGTTTGGTTGTTGTCTCTTGGAGGTCTGCTCTTTTCTGAAGAAAAAAATGGACATGATATGAATCCTGGGAGAAAGGAGGTGGTCCATAGCTAGGAAGAGTGGAAAGAGGGGACTATAGTCAGGATGTATTGTATGACAGAGGAATCTATTTTCAAATCAATAGATGAGTGAGAAAGAGAGAGAGAAAGGGAGAGAGGAAAAGGAAAACAAGTCGATGAAGAAAGAAAAGGAGACCCAAGCCTCTCAGCCTCATGGGCAGCTGGTTTCTGATCCGATATTTGATATTTGATTGTTTAACTACTGATATTTGGTTGTTTAACTACTGCTTTCTAGAAACTGTGTGCAGGATTTTCAGAGCTTTCAGACTGTGCAGGTGCCAAGCCCTGCAGTTCCAATAGGTAAACGACAGGGCGTTTGTGGATAGTCTGGTAGAACTTAGGTAATTCTCTCTCATTTTACCCAGGGCTCCCAAGGACCAGCTGGAGAGCCAGGCATTCAGGTAGGTGGCTTTTCTAAGTTAGTCAACAAAGCAAGTTTAGTTCCCTGATTGCCTAAGATTACTCACAGGTCTGTCCTAAGCAACATTTGCTTTTAATCTTTCGTTTTTTCTAGGGTCCTCGTGGTCTGCCTGGATTGCCAGGAACCCCAGGGACACCAGGGAGTGACGTAAGGGCGTTTCCCCCAACTCCCATCCCACCTCCCTTTTAATCTGCTCTAGCTCACGGAGGTTTGAATAAGATGGATGCCTTTGTTTTTCAGGGTGCTCCAGGGAGAGATGGAAAGCCAGGCCTTCCAGGGCCCCCAGGTGACCCGGTATGTAGACAGGCTTTGCCTTGATGTGTGTATCTTTAATGGACCCAGATGCCAAACAGCCTACCAAGCAACTTTTGCTGTCCGAACTAATTATAATGCTCAGTGACTGCTTGGTGATTGTGTTTATCCCCATTATTTTTTAGAGGGGGAAAAATTTCAAGCTAGGTCAGCATTATTGGGTGTGTGTGTGTGTGTGTGTGTGTGTGTGTGTGTGTGTGTGTGTGATGAATACTTATTTCCTAAGGGTATAATTCAGCTGTACAATTTTTGCCCCAGGCTGAGCCTTTAATGTCTTTGTTCCATGGAAAATTGAGATAAAATAGATAGGCACAATTTCTATTCTTCCTAACGCTAGTAAGTGAATTTCATTTTCTAAATGGAAGTTTGCAGGTAAGCTACCTCCAGTGTGGTGCATGTCCATTGACTGAGTACCTCTGAACAGATGAGATGATTAAATTATGAAAATTGGATTGAAAAATCTCAGAAAATGCATTAAGACACTAACTGTGTGTTACATCATTGTGCTTCAGGTTAAACCTTGCAATGAGTGACAGTAAATCCCTTTAAATAGCCTCATCCCCAACACTTATGTTTTGAGAGGCCGTATGGCACATGGCATTGTATTAAGAGAGCCTTGTATAGTAAAATCCAAATCTGGCCTCATGCTGGGTTTTCACAGATCCTCTTCCCTCCTGCAATGCTTGTGCCTTACAAGCTGTACACAGCAGCATTATCCTGCCTTTCTTTAACACCATCACTGCGTCCTGTGCACGCCACGTCTCAAATCCTGTCAGCTGTCACTCGGGATTACACAGTGTTTCTCTCTGAAAGGACACATTAAGACCTGTGGCCCAAACACAGCCTATGTTCGCCAGGTGTCTGTCATGTCCCTCCAGAGTCTCTTTTGAACTGCTGTTAAGAGCTAACTTTAAGGCAGGCTCAGCCTGCCATCTTCATAGTTCTCAGAAGCGTGGGAATGTACTTGGTCAAGGAGTGATCTCCTTTTAACAAATGCTTGATTTTCATATGTGACTTAAAACCAACAACACGGGGAAAGCATAAAGGTTACTGTGTCATGAAACTACATGGTACAGGTGCATGATAAAGACAATGATCCATATGAGCTTTTCGTGTTCTTGGTAAAGGAACAGTGGATTCTCTCATATTCTGGTTTTGTCAGTACCATGTGTCTGTCAGTTTCATGCCAGGAGACGTAAAGCCAAACCAGTGTGTCTGATGGGTGAGATCAAAGTTCCATGCCCCAAATTTCACGTGGCACATCGCTTTAAGAAAAAAATACATCAGCTTCTATGTTCATAACGTATTGTGTTCACGTACATGCAAATATCCATGGATCTGGTTTCTCTCTCTTTCTCTCTCTCTCTCTCTCTTTTTAACTACAGATCGCACTTCCTCTCTTGGGAGACATCGGTGCCTTGCTGAAGGTATTCTTTTGCTATAAAAAGAAATCTCATGTTGATGTGCAGAAAAGGTTAAAAAGGAACTTCCTACCAAAGATAGAATTAACGGCTCAGCCAAACAATTCAAATTCCAACGTTAGAAAATATTTAAGACAGAAAAGTGCACGTCTTAACCATCACTTGTGGCATTTGTGCCAATCTTCCCTCTTTTGTTTCTGGGTTTCATGTTGTGGATATGGAGACGAGGGCAGGCAGTGCTGAGGTGAAATACAGAAAGGGGTGACATTGTGGAGACCTCTGAGTGGATCCTGCCTTCTCTGAAGCTATAGCTTTCTCTCCCTTGATATTTACCCACCCTGGATCACTGCTGTGAAACATATCTGGCATCCTGTCAGCTCTTGTCAGATTCAAGATGAAAATCAGTGCAGCTAAGCTTACAGATTGAGTTTTTAATATCATAAATTTCACAAAATGAGCTATAAAATTCCAAAGCCAACAATTACCCTAACACCAGTTACACTGTTAAACAAAAATTATCTCTACTGATTATCTAGTCTAAACAGTGCTTTGGGCTAAACATGGTGACACAAAACTGTAATTCCAGCCTTTCAGAGGAATACAAGTTTTAATCCAGCTTTAGCTACTTGGAAACACAAATATACCAGACACACACACACACACACACACACACACACACACAATTTGGCTACTATTTTCCTGCTTAAATATTTTTTATCAGTAAAAATGAGGTAGTGGGTAGGGCTATGTGTTTGTAGTTTCTGTGTAGTCTAGTAAGAGTTGGTAAACCCAAATGAAAATGTAGCCCTTAATTTCACTCTTACATATCCTGTCTATGAATGAACAGAAAGTAAATGTTCATGTGTACCACTCATGCTTACAGGTAATTTCACTTATTCAACTTGTGTTTGTTCTAATGATTTGCCTAATGACTTACAAATAAACATGAATAAATAGTTGTAGCATTGAATCTATTAAAAGACATGGCCTAGTGGACGAATAGGGGAAATTACAGCTTTGAGAAAATATATGTGAATGTAAATATTAATATAAAAACTCTTTAGAAGGGTTATCAGAAACTCCAGAAGAGTAACATCTTTATAAGACAGAATATTTGTGAGGGTCTCAGAGAGCAGTTCTATTTCTATTTTTTAAGTTATAATTTTATGCCAGTAAGTGCAATCTTGCTTATTTCTTTCTTCCCATTTAGTCTTTACCAAAATGTTATAAGCTCAGTGTGCCATTCTCATTCATCGAAGATGCTTGAAGTTCCAAATAGCGACTTAATTTTTCCAGACACATAGCTAATAAGTGTGAGGCTGACACAGGAGAACATGCCCTTAGGTATTCATCCCTGAGACAGTGTAACCACAATGATGTTAGAAAAGGCAAGACTGTAGGAATTGGACACCTGAATGCTTGAAGGATGAGAAATGTATACACTTAACCAGAACTGAATGTTCTGACAGGATATGGGATGGCTCACAGAACAGACAGAAGAGAACCAGGCCTCCAGGGGTCCCCAGAATGTGAGGAACTGAGAGGCTAGCCTTCTCTGACACATAACACTCTTTTCTAGTCTCAGAATCATCTCAGTAAGGTGTTGGGTCACAAAAGAGCAACTGGTAGATTGAAGGCAGGAAAGCTTGACAAGTGACCCCACTACGCTTTAGTCAGCAGAAGAAGAGGGAAACAAGTAGTTACCACCCAAAATCTAACTTCAAGAATTTGGTTTAGGGATTGACCTATGAATGCAGTTTAATGACGTGATGTTAAATCCTGACACTTAAGCAGCTAACTTAAGCTCCATGCCTTGAGTCATTAACAAGGTGTTACTGCTTTCTGTTTCCTAAGATGCTTTAAGTTAGAGTGTTGAGAACTAAAACCGAACCCTCCCTCCCAGCCTCTGTGAATCAGACTGTGCATTGGCTACTGATTAATGCATCTTAAGCATTTCTGTAAAATAATAGTCTTTTTTTTTCAAGTAGTTTTATTAAAATCAGTTTCCCTTGATTTAACATTCTGCTAATCTAATCAAAAAAAGAAAAAAAAAATAGACCAATGTCAAATGAATCTAAGAAGTTTCTGTTGAGTTATAAAAACTATCAGCTTTCATATTTTACTAAAATCATCAGTGGAATCATCTCATCTATCTGAGAATGTTTCCAAAATCAGTTTTCTAAGGTTTTGTTTCATGCTGCTAAAATATATGTATAGGTCTATAGGCATAATTCATCTTTTTCATACATTTTGAAATATAAAAACTTTCCCAGTTTTCTTAATCCCCACCTTCCCCATCCCTGCATGGTGCTTCAAAAGTTTTATGTGTGTTTTTTAATTCTTCTATCAATTCGACAGTCCCATGGAATGACCTAGGTGGTAAAATTGTGTGATCGTCAATATATATGATTCTGGTATCTTTTTACATATTTGGACCCTAGAAAGGACCATTGAAGAATTTAATCCAGCATTCCTGAGGCTAACTATCTCTGAACCTTCTTGACATCACATATAGTTATGTTCCAAGGAATATATAAATATCTGGGAACCAGATAGTTATTGGGCCAAAAACATGGTTATGAAAAGCTTTAGTTTTTCTTGCCAACTTTTTATCAGTGGCAAGTCTCCATTCCTTTTTCTGCTCAAGGATTCTTCCCATTATTGAAGACATTGACATGAGAAGCGTCTTCTGTCCTACCCTGTCAACTCTCCCCTCCGCCATTGGTCCTTAGTCTTCGTCTTTCCTGACCATATTTTTATTCCAAGGTTTTATTTTCAAATAAGCTTTTCACAGACCTTTTCCCTAGCTATGTGATTAAGTAAGTAAACGTAGCAAGAATAGTGGGTGGCAAATTTTTGACTAAAAGGGATGGTAGAAAAACAGAACGAATACATGTTATTATTAGTGTGTGTGTGTGTGTGTGTGTGTGTGTGTGTGTGTGTGCACGCACACACACTCCAATCACTACAGTGTTTTGGTTCTAGAATAGTCTGTTTCATTTGTTCTTCTCTATACCAGCCTCATACATAATATATTGTCAGTATAAATGTTTGTTGACTCAATTCATGAACAACTGGCTGCAGGAATGAATGACACATCCATTTTTTCATCTTTGGATTATCTGAGGAACATACATACTTAGTCTCTCGAGCCTCTGTAGATCACCTGAAGATTGTGGTTGAGTGGAATGATGACGCCACTCAGGTTTCTCTCCTCTTGGGTCTGACCCTGGGCCAAGTCCAAGGCCCTCAACTTCCTGTTTTTCCCAAGGAGGCCTCCCCTGGAAAATGTTAGCAGAGCCAGTGGTAGGCCCCCAACTCTTTCGGCTTCCAAATCAAAAAATTTTCTTCCTCATCTTTTTTCTACTTGTATTTCCATGACTCGGGCTATTGGTTTGATATACTATACTAAACAAGGTTAAATATATTATTTAATCTTACTGCTTAATCCAAACTTTAATACGGCTTCCCTTCCCAAGCATGCTAAAAAAAGAAAAAATTAAAACTCAGATTGTATTCTTGAATTACATTCCTGGCCCCCACCATTTATATGTGATTTTTCTTTGAAATGGTGTCAGAGATGTTTTCATTTTTAAGTAAAAGTTCACCAGTATCGTAAACCAAGATTACTGATTAGGTTTATCAAAGTTTTTACCTCAAAGAAGTCACCTTTCAAATTGGACAGACAAGTCTCTCAAAGTAGAGTGGCCTCACAATAGCCCATTTGACGAGGGTTCAGACAGTTCAAACCTTAGCTTCATAATCGGGTTTTACGAACCTCTCAGTAAAGCTGTCTTTATACTCGCTAGAACTTCTGTGGCAACTGTCAAGCCAATGTCCCCGGGCTGAAGAGCAACAAAGGGGATGACGGAGGCACAGGGGAGCCTGGAAAATATGACTCTGCGGCCAGGAAGGTGAGAGGCTTGCTGCATGCCTGTGATCTGGCTACAGTGCACCTACCGAGTGCGCTCCGGCAGCTCTGTTATTCCTCTGTCTTCTAGAGCGATGTAGGGCCACGGGGTCCTCCAGGAGTTCCCGGCAGAGAGGGCCTGAAGGTAAGAAAGTCCCCTGTGAGATTTTCAGCTATGTGAAAACTAGAGAATCCCATTTTTAAAAGGCCTTCCTCCTCTGAAGGCCGTTTGCAAATGCTGCCATTGGTTTATTCCCTGAGCCTAGCCAAATAACATGTCCCCGTTGTTCTGATAAGTGTGTGTGTGGGGGGGGGGGGGAGGTCTTTTTCTGTTGTTCGAATGACACTGAAATGGTCCAGTATTTAGCTGAAGTCGCTGTCTTTTCAGGGAAGCAAAGGAGAGCGCGGCTACCCTGGAATTCCTGGGGAGAAAGGCGATGAGGTAAGAAAGAGATTCTTCTGACAGTGGTCAGCTGTTGCTTCTCTCTGCTTGAGGCTGAGTTCCCCGTGGTGCGTGTTTAACCCCAAGACCATTCAAAACCAAGAGTAGGTAGATGTTTTACCAAGAGTAGGTAGATGTTTTAAAATAATGCGACTTAGTAAATGTGGATGCATATTTGTCTCCAGTGGTCCAGAGGTGGAAACACAAAATTAAGGCTAATAATTACTCCGTAAGTTTTAAGTTATGGCGTTTCTGTTTTCAGCTGATCGCCATCCTAGCTCTAGCAAGAAAAGAAAGAGGAAGTATGGACTCACAGAAAGAAAACTCAGGGCAGCCAAGAAATCAAAATAATGTGTGAACAAGTGTAAGGATAAGTGCAGCTCCAGAGCCCAGCTGAGAGCCAGGGCGGGGAGGGGGAAAACTCTGTACCATGATTCAGCTTTAACAACTTTGGTTTCTATATGTCTCTGCCCAGCTTCCAAACACTTATCTAAACCAGGCCAAGGATCTGGGCAGACTGGTTTAGGTCATCCACTCACCCCAGGACCATGTACCTATCTCATACGTGCTTTTGAGATAATGGTGTAATTTTCTGATACTGTAAGGCATAGGGATGCTCAGGATATCATTCTTGCCCTGCATAATTCACATTAACTCTTAGAAAAACCAATTAGGATGATGAATTGCTGTTAGTTTAAACAGTTTTGGTGCTAATAGTTCTTAATGAAAGTAAGAAAGCCATCTGGCATATATTAACCTTGATGGTAGTACGGAAAATTATGATGCTATAAAATAGATCTATTTTCCTGGTTAGAACTGTATTTCACATTACAAGCTATCATCATTTATTATTGTTGTTATTGATATTCATTGTGTTCTAGAAACCTTTAAGATTGTCTTGAGATTGTTTCAGTGTTAAAAATTAAAGAATAGGAAATACAGCATTTGTTTTCATTTATAAATAAAATATTAAAGGCATTTTGTTTTGAAAACAAGTAAGAATTAATGAGCTTTTGCTCCCAGAGTTCCACAGAAGGTTTCAGTAAAGTATAACCACAATAATGGTTTTTAACAGGCAGGCGGGTTTTAACTGCCTAGATTCAAGAGGTGGGCTTTAGAGGCAATTGAGAAGGTAATAAAAAGAGAGAGAGAGAGAGAGAGAGGTTGAGAAATAATTGGATTTGGGCTTTTTATAAGTGACTGTTAAATTCACTAGAAGTTAATTTTTATTGATTCTGTGGGGGTATTTTGCCGCCCTGCTGAGCGGAACCCATTGTTAATATTCCTCGATATTTAGTGTGTCCTTTCTTAGGTTCGCTTCATGCACTCTTTGACATAGGTCACACAGAATTCTGCAGAAGACTCAATGGAGTTCAGGAGGCTCTCTTTCCTTGTTCTCCACAGTATAAGCATAGCATGAATAAACCCGGCCCAATATGCCCACGTCGTCCAGCCATTAGAAAGGAATAAGGCAGCACACCTTTTCTCTGTCATGCAGATCAGTAACAGCAAGCGACTGCATCATCTGCTTGGACTCAGGGACTACCTTAGTTACATACCTCATTGGTGTGTTTAAGTGAATAAAATATTAGCCAACCATATGTACATTTCCAGATGGCCAACGGACTATACTATGATAACATACATGCATTGTCTCTAATGTTACAAAACAAAAGACCTCTGTCCTTCATTCAGTGAGACAGGCACAGATGGAAGCTCATAACTTTTGGAGATCTAATTTTAGGTTCATCGATTTAATGTAATACATTAGAGGAATCACCATTTGTTGGTCTTCAAAAATGGCATCCTCTCCAGGTTCTTTACATGTTACTAACAGAGCTCAGATCCCATCCTTCCCAGGCAGAGAAAATTCTTTTTTGACTATATGTCTTCATATAATAATTTATGATAATAAATGACACACAAGACATGAAAATATCATTAGTCATAAAGGACAGAAATGACAGCTGAATACCTGTGCAATAGACTTTAATTTGTGTTTGAATCTGGCCCTATGTACTAACCCTGACTGTCTTGGTCTTGAATGTCTGTCTTTTTTAATAGCCATCCTGTCTTATAAAATCATCTTATCACCCGTTAGGCCTCCATAGCAGCTTTCACTCTTATTAAAAAATTTCATGTAGCTGAGAGTAAGGCTGCTGAGAATGACGGATTTTGACTTATGTAGTGGTTTTTATTTTAAAACTTAATGCGGTGGTCAAAGGTTAACGAGTCCCATGCTTACAAATTAGACAACCTAAAAACTCGCTCAGCATCTCTAGGCTAACTCAGAGTTGAGAGTTAAAGTGGCAAAGAGAGGAATATATATGCGTGTGCATGTCTGACAGGGCTATGTAGGAAAAGCTATGGAAATGAAAATGTTTTACGATAAAGAAATTTATGATACATACGGGTAAGCTTCAGTCATTGACACGTACCATTCCCAGTGGGAAAGTTTTCTTTCCACTTACAAAATTATAAATTTGTTCATAAACTCGTAAAGGTTTATAAATTTGCTTACAAACTCATTTTCACAGGAAAATGAAAAGCGGTAGTCTGTCATTCGTGTGTGAGTGGTCCCCGCATGCACATGTGTGGAAATGTGCACACAGCAACCAACGAAGGATGACAAGATCTTGAAGAAACAAATGGCCACATCCTTTAATACAGATATGCACACAAGATTTTACCTGAAACTTATTACATGAGGCATTTCAGCTCACTCAAGGAGATTTTCTTTTCAGTATTTCTTCATATCATACCTGTCTTAGTTACTTTTTTATTGCTATGAAGAGATGCCGTGACCAAAGCAGCTTATAAGGGAAAGAACATAATTGGGGCTGGCTTAATGCTTCAGAGGTTTAGCCCATAATCATCACATGGGCAGCGTGGTGGCAGGCAGGCATGGTGCTGGAGCCGTAGCTCAGAGCCCACCTCCACAAGCACAAGGCAGAGAGCGAGGGAGTCTGCGCCTGGGGTGTGCTTTTGATACCTCAAAGTCCACCCCCAGGGATACACCTCCTCCAACAAGGCCAAACCTCCTAATCCTTCCAAATAAGTTCCACCACACACCAGCTAGGGACCAAGCATTCAAGTATAGGAGCCGACTGATGCCCTCCTCACTCAAACTACAACAGTCTCTCATGGAGAAACCTGAAGTAACCTATGATCTCATTTTGTTTTGGACAAACTGAGCTTGTTCTTAAGCCTGTTGGTGCGAAGAACTTTGATCCAACTCAGTCATGTTGACATCCCATGAATAAATGAAGTCATTTTACCATAATCACTTTAACTGGTATTTATAATGGGTATAAAATCTATCATTTAAGAACAATAGAAGAACAAGTTCTATTATAACAAACAATATTAAGGTTGCATAAAAAAGGTGCAGACAGTCCTGATGAGACCTGATAGGCTAGGATCAGATAAAAGGGGAGGAGGACCTCTCCTATCAGTGGACTAGGGGAGGGGCATAGGGGGAGAAAAGGGAAGAAGGGTGAAACTGGGAGGAGACTCCGGAGGGGGCTACAGCTGGGATACAAAGTGGATAAATTGTAATATATAATAAATAAAGATTTTTTTAAAAAAGAATACTTTATTCAGTAAAGGAGATTAAATCTTGAAAGATTAAATGGTACCTTTCAGTCCAGAACTAGGGTCTTCTTTTTTGTTTGTTTGTTGCTTACTTGACTGGTTAATATTCACACTGCTGGATATCAAGGCCTAAACTTTATGCCTGCTAGTCAATGCGGCATCACAGAGCTACAACCCCAACCCTTCCGTCTAGAACCTGATGCATTTCATGTGAATCTGAAATGACAAAAGGGTGATTAGCTTTTTTTCCTCTGGTTAAGAAAAGATCTAAACATCTTACATAAAAATTGGTGAACACACAAAACAATAAAAACCTAAAACTTATGTCTGTTCCCACAACACACGGAGGTAGTAATGGTGATGCTTTGTATGGTCCACAATCCAAACCCCAGAAAGCCTCAGAAAATGCTGGAAAACTCACTGGGGTTGGCAATAAATTCACCTAACAGCAATATCTGACACCAACTCACACAGGCTTGGCCTGCTTCCCCCCGACCCCGTCAGAACATCCCGCTCTGCTCCGGAAGTATTTATTTATGTGTTATTAGAAAAAGCTGCTGCAGACACCAGAGGGTTTGCTGCACACCGCTCACAATGGAAGCAGTTACCTGTATGAGAGAAAAAAAAAATCAGAAAATCCAGAATTCTGAAACAACCATGACCATAAATTTTCAAAGTTAAAAAAAAAAATGATCTTTTTTTGTGTCCTGATGAAAATAAAAACTCATTCTTACATTTTAAAAATGTATTGCTGTCTAAAATTTTAGTTTCTATGCTGTGTTTGTGGCTTCTACTTTTCTATGTTATCCAATTGTTTTCTAAGTAGTGATTTAGTAGTTATAAAATTTCCATGTTGTGGAGTTTATGGAAGTTATGCAGCTAATACTCTATAGCGTTGTCTCAGTTAGGGTTACGTTGCTGTGAAGAGACACCATGACCAAGGCAACTCTTATAAAGAAAAACCTTTAACTGGGGCTGACTTACAGATTCAGAGGTTTAGTCCATTATCATCATGGTGGGAAGCAGGCAGACATGGTGCTGGAGAAGGAGCTGAGAGTTGTACATCTTGATCCACAGACAGCAGAAGGAGGCTGTGTGCCACGCTGTGTATAGCTTGAGCATATGTGACCTCAAAGCCCATCAACAAGGCCACACCTTCTGGTAGTGCCACTCAGCACGGCCAAGCATTCAAACACAGATTTAAACCACCACAGTGGTGCACCTGGCAAAGGAATAAAACTGCCTTACAAATTTATTCCCAAGTACAAGTAAATGTGCCAAGATTCTCATTCCTACACATTCAATTGTTATTATCCTGCCAATCCAAAGACAGGGGCTGGTGAAAAGACCTTAACCTTATGCTTGAATCATAATTTTATGGTTTTTCTTATAATGAACTGAGTAATTTTTCTTATGATGCACTGAACAGATAAACCAAATACATCATAAAAATCTTTTCTACTTTATCAGTGGCTAAATGACGCCGCTGGCATTATACCAACCCAAAGCCCATATTTCCGTGCTTTGGGAGTGTACATTCTCAGTGACGCTACCACTAGTTGGCGGATAGAGGGGATGGAAGATCAGAAATGCTCTGTGAATCACCGAACAGATTAAATTTCCTTTGTTACAGACTCCCTGCCATGGCATTTTCGCTTACCACCTTTACTCTTTGAAGTGGCTATTTAGGGACCTGGGAGATGTCTCAGTGATTAACAGCACTTTCTATTCTACAGAAGTCCAGGGTTCAATTACCAGCCCCCAAATGGGGCTCACAACTATCTGTAACTCCAGTTCCAATGTGCTCTTCTGGCCTCTGTAGGGACCAGGCACACACAACTGATACCCAGACATGTGTGCGGCAAATAGCCATGCGGATAAAATCTTTTGAATTAAGTAGATATTTATAGGTCGTATATATCAAAATTTTTGATTAGTTAATTTCTATGTTTAATTTTCAGTAATAACAATTTCTAATTTCAAAAATGATTTGTTCCCTATAATAATTTTTATGATGGAAACTGTTTTTTTTTCTAGGGTCTTCAAGGAATTCCTGGTCTCTCGGGAGCTCCTGGCCCAACTGGACCTCCTGTAAGTATTTGTTAAGGCTATTCAGGGGTCATATCTGTAGGAATGATACAAAGTGTATTATTGTTCCTGGTATCGTTCATGCTCTGTATCTCTATGTAGATTAACCATTGCCTACAAAAGTAGTCTCTTCCAGTGCCTCCAACTTTCATCTAACATTAGTTAAGACTGCTCAGTGTCCTAGAGACTTTTTGTCAGAATTTTTGCCAAGCCAAATAGCAGCCTCTCACTCTGTTAGAAACAGAAATTAGATACGAAAGTGAATTCTCTCCTTGTCTATAAGTTTTGCTACTAACCTTGGAAGAGGTTTAGCTTGCAATACAAGCTGAGAGTTTTCTAAAGAAAAATAAGAGGCCAAAGATTATCAGCTTTAATTTGTTTTATTCCTATATGTGAATTTTTTTAAAAAATCTGTTTTGCTGCCCCCTGAACACAGCAATATGGCCTTTGGGGGGTTATCTTGTTTTCCTGGAACAGAATCTGTTTTCATTCCCAATCTGCCAAACCCAATCTCTTATTTAGAGTTTAATTCTAAGCAGTCCTAAAGTTCAATTGCCAGATAAAAGACGGGACACACAATCACACTTGAGTTTCAGACCAGCAAATAATGTTTGTAAGTTTGCCCCAAATAATGCACTTTCCTTGCCAAATCAACTCTACTCAGTTGATGTCACAACTCCTCTATCTCTTAAATTTCTCATGCCAGTAAAGTATTTCTATCTTCAAATAAGATTGTGATTATTCCTAAATGTATTGAATCACGGGTTTGCCATAATTAAAAGTTTATCGCTTATGCTTGCACCTCGGTATATCAAACAAACCTATATAGTAAAACTTAAAATTATGAAAGAGAACCATGAAAGAACCTCAAAATTGCTGCTAACTCTATTCTCAAAGAGGAGTTAAAATTAACTTTTGTTTTCCTTTTTATAATGCAGATCACATAACTCAATATGCACATTGTTCATTCTACCCAGTGTTAGGGTATTTAAAATGTTGACCGCTGCTACCGAAATTATACTTTATTTAGAAAGACATAATGTTATGTAAATTGCCATTTAAACAGCAAGGCTAAATTCTTAAGTGTATCAAAAGGCTCCAATTAAGGTCATTAAATGTGGTTAGCCAAGGTGAAAAAAAAAAAAAAACTTACACACAGATAGAAATTTTACCCTTCCAGGGGCTTATCAGGAGAACACAGCTACTGTATCAGCCTGAAGAAATAGTAGCTTGAGGAACTGATTTAATTAGGATCAACTAACCTTTGTAGTGGGTTTTAGCGACCACCTTCCAACCCCTTTTGACCATTGATTTGTTGCTTCTATAACAAATTCATCTTCCCATTTTACAGGGCTTAACAGGAAGAACTGGACACCCCGGTCCCACTGGACCAAAAGGTGACAAGGTACAGAGGAACATGGGGCTTGGGTTAGGGATAAGGTGGGACCTTTTACTGAGAGATCCAAGCAACCAAGCACAGCCTACAAGAACAGATGATGTCAGGAAGTGGCTGTTCGTGAGGCGAACTGGCAAAGATACTGGTCTAAAAGTGGGTTCAAACACACCTCCTGTGTTCAAGTAAGATGAGAACACTGGCCTGGAGACAGAAAATCCAAACTAGATTCGGAGGCTTTGTGTGGAAGGATGGCAGGTCCAAGCCTCCTAAAGGGTTAAATAAAGGTAAGTTGCGCTGTATTGTTTAAAAGTAAGCAGCTGAGGCTGAGTCTTGGCGTCTTTGGGCTTTGTAACAAAGTAGCATAAACTGGCTCTAAGGAGCTGTAAGTTTGGGGAAGGAGCACCCAAACGTTTTGAACAAGCTCCCTGGGTCAGATGATGCCGTGTTGGCAGTCAAGACATGGGACAATAAACAACTGTCTCACGAAGGGCTTGTAAGAGAATCTGGGAAAGTGTCCCTAGGAGGCCTTAGAGGGAATTGAACATGCTCCGTGGGAAAAAGAAGGTGTCAGTTACTTTAGTTGCTATGTCAAACTATCCGAGAAAGCAGCCAAAGCTAGGAAGGTTTATTCGGGGTTACAGTTCGTGGCGGTGGTGGAAACAGAAGCTTGAGATCTTGAGGTCACAGCGCATGTGCAGACAAGAAGCAGAGAGGGACAAATGCCGGTGTCCGGTCTCTTCCTCCGCTGGGACTCCAGCTAGTGCCTCAATGATGTCCATAGTCGGGGTGGCTCTTCCCCCATCTACTCAACTTTTCTGGAAACACACCCAGAGGTGTGTGTTTCCATGGTAATTCTAAATCAGCAGTCCAATCAGCAGTGAGATATTGCCTGTCACAGCTCACAGCTGGATGTATGCGGTAGGATTGGGACGAAAAGACCAGCAGCAGAGGAACGTCAAGCTGTCCCGGTTTAAGATCTGAGGTGGCACTGCAGCGACAGTCCAGGCAGAGCCAACGAGTGGGTGAAACAGTTAAAAGTATTCAGATTAAGGAAACGAGTGCCAAGGAGCCACATAAGCTACTTAAGTGTCTCCCGCACGCTTGCCAGGATGCCAGCTCCCTGAGCAAAATGGAGCATGCTGGTGTCAAAGAGCAAAACCAGTCCCCACAACACTTAAGCGAAACAATGCACTTGTTCTAGAGAGCCTCAGCGCATTTTATCCTGTTAACATCTTAAGAATCTTTCTCTGCTCCATCAGCCTTTTTTTTTTTTTTTTTCTCTGTTCTCTATGAAAATTATTCAGCCCTGGACTGGCCTTTGAAGTTAATAAGATTCCATACTGAAATTGTGCTTGAGGGCACAAAAGAGAATAAGACTATGACTTCTAATTGTGCCGGGGGGGGGGGGGGGGAGGAAGTATTCTCAATAAGCACATACTGGTTGTTGACTCATGAGAACTACTCTGACGGAAATTGCCGGCAGTCAGTGGAGGGTGTCTTAGGGAGACAGCGACCATCAAAGCCACTTGGGGAAAGATACAACATGCTTGCTGAATGTATGTATTCTCAAGCAGTGCATTGTGGAAGAAATGTTAGTTTATTGGTATTGATAAATATATGGCTTGTGACGTTTTCCTTCGTTAGTAGAGAACAGATGGGTACTGAAACAGTCTTCAGTCAAATTCCGGAAGAGGACTAACACCCCTCCAAATTCTTGAACATTGTATATGCTCTGTCACGTGTCATCACTGTCCCTGATAAACATGACTAAGAATAAAGATACCGTTCTAAAAAGCAGCACACAGGCATAGGGACAACTGGCAAAAAGCCAAAGGGGCTTCGGCAATTACTTACTATGGACTGATAAGTATTCTGTGCTTTGCAAAAGTCTTTTTTTGAGTCTTAGTTCAAAAATTACAGAATAGATATTAATTATAGTAAGCAATTCCTTTGGTGCCCTTTGGCTTTCAATTTGTCTCCTATAAGCAGAAGTCTAAGGCTATTTAAGTTGTGTAGACTATTTCCCTTCAACAGGGTCATGCCAAAGTTGGTTCTGCTCAGTAAAACACACCCTACCTGGTTGTTGAGTTTGACATTAAGCAATCGATATGACACAGGTTCGTGATTTCATACTTTGGTTAAATTTACCATAATGGTCTCTGTAAGTTCTAAAAAGCTCAAGGTGGTGGAGGTGAAGCCAAGAATGAGGGCAAATCCAGAGAACCACAGTCTCAAAGCCTACTATCTGTTCACATGAACTCTACCCCATACCCCATGCACACATAGGAAAGAAAAATCCCCCACATGTACTTGAAGCCCACGACAGGTTGCCTAGCTGGTCCATCCTCAGGGAAATTAAGTGTCATTCTCTAGAGTTCACACAGAGAGAATCCAGACGGGCTTGAAAAGTCTACTGGACTTGAAAGTGTCCGCTTTCCTGGGATAAATGTGTTTTTTTGGGTCAAGCTCAGCAGAATAAGACTGCAGTGCTGAAGCAAAATGACAGGCCACAGTGACTTCAAAAGACGGCTCTTTGAACAGCCTGGAGTGGAAATGGCCAAGCCCTTCATTCAGCCTTGCGTATCTCTTGCAGGGAAGCGAGGGGCCCCCTGGGAAACCTGGACCTCCTGGACCCCCTGTGAGTTGTTTGAGGCTTACATTTTAATTCCGTATACTTGTGACTCATAGGTCAATTACTTAGATGCTTGCAATGACGTCTTCTGTTTTATAAGTGCTCCTGTGAGCACATGGGGGTATGTGTGTGTGTGTGTGTGTGTGTGTGTGTGTATCTGTGTGTGTGTGTCTGTGTGTGTGTAAGTGGCAGGCAATACAGCATCAGGTAGACCTAACTTGTCCCTGTTTCAGCTCAGCTACAATCTGCAGTGTTTAGATTTGTCTGCATATGATAAACTTCCCTTCCACGAGTCGGGATGCCTGAACGCATGCTGGCGTGACTCTCCACTTCCGACTAAGGGCGGAGAATCATTTGACTGCCACACACCTTCACAGAAAATAAAAGCCTTTAAAAAGGCCTTCTTTCCAGCCGTGCAGCCTGGTTTTTCAAAGGTGTTATTGTGCTCACCCTATAAGTGATGTCTAAGATATGAGGAAATTCTGCTTCCGTGGCACACGGTGAGAAAAATGAACAAGAGCCCTGAATGTCTGCCCTGGTGATCTACATCGACCTGCACTCTTTCAGAGAGGCTGTGGAGAAAAGAAGGGCCTCTCTCTGTGGCAAGTCTGCCCTCGTGTGGGCCCATGTTCAAATCGCAGCAGAGCTGAGGTCTACATACATTATTTTTCAAGTTGCCTCTTAGGGGTTTAAAAAGCCAAAGTTAGCAGAGAAAAGACAGGTTTCTGAAGACTGGAGGGCATGCTACAAGTCTGTGTTGTTGTTGTTTTTTTTTTCTTTTTTATTTTTATTGTTTATTTTTATTAGTTACATTTTATTAACTCTGTATCCCAGCTGTATCCTGCTCCCTTATTCCCTCCCAATTCCACCCTCTCTCCCTCAGCTTCTTCCTGCCCCTTTCCAAGTCCACGGATTGGGGAGGTCCTCCTCCCCTTTCGTCTGGCCCTGTTTTATCAGGTATCTTCAGGGCTGGCTGCAACTGCTTGGGTCTCTGTCTTCTTAAGCGTGTTCTTCATCTGATTCTTCCTTCCTTCACAAAGAAGACAGGAAACTCAGAGTTCAGATTCTAAGACATCACCTCTCCTTAGTGGGGAGGGGGGGAACATGTCATGAGACCATGAAAGATGCCTGTGTTTTTATATAAGGCTCAAGAAAGCTGCCTCTTGTCTCTGGATTCTTCAAAACTATTTTTTTTTAAAAAAAAGATTATAAAAAAATAAAATAAAATAAAAATTTTTTAAAAAAAAGAAAGATTATACATCTTCCCTGGGAAGCCTTCTTAAAGGTCTCTTCCATCTCTTCCAGGCTAAGTATACTAAAATATAGCCCATGTTCAGTTATTGCTAAATGAATGAAGAAACAATGAAAGAATAAACAGACAGAGCACTTTCTTCTAATACTGCTGTTTTGAAAATGCGTGTGAACTGTGCTGTCTGGGCATGGCTGCTCCCACAATTAGCCCCAAGCAGTAAAGAAATGATGGCTTTACTCAGTTTACAAAAAATAAAAATGAAAATACACACTTGTCCATTTATTCTAAGAGTCTGCTATCCTTTCTAAGTGTTTTCAAATTGAATGTTTCATGAGCATATTTCCCAAATACTAATATGGATGGAAATTTTCAAATTGCACAATGAGTTCTCTTTTTATGCTCCATATTTATATATCAGGGTTTTGGGGGGGTTGGTTTTTTGTTTTTTTGAGCAAGTTCTTGGTCCCCAGCTATTAAAGATGGCTTTTTTTAGAACCATCCACACAGTGTGTTGTGAATGAAGTTGTCCTCCAGTTCACCTTAATTTTCTGTTTGGTTTGAAAAGACTATGGGAAAACATCACTTTGCAGTACCCAAATTGTTCCCTATTCACATCACCCCTACTGCGAGGCTGCCTGCAGGTCCGCAGGCTGAAAACACGGTAAATTGGGCATTCAGAAACTGAATTTTAATGAGCAAATAACATTTTTTCATCTGAATGCGTCAGTGCCTCATCTGCCAGACTTGTACACTACTCAAACCCCAAATGGAAGCATCCATGTGCCCCGGGCATGTCTGAGCTCCTTCTTCCCTGATTTCCCAGGCTGTTTTGAAATGTTGCAACATTCCAGTATTTTGTTTATGGTATTAAAGTCACTTTAAATACAATGGGAAAAATAAGTAAAAGTTAACATAGGATAACATTTGGTAAAATGACTGAAGTTCAAAATGCTAATTTTGTGTCTCATTTTTCCCCTCAAGGGAGTCCCACTCAATGAAGGAAATGGCATGAGCAGTTTATATAAAATCCAGGTATCTACACGGCTAATTCCCTACCATCATTTTTCAGTTACCGGCTTTTATGGATTTTTATCACCTGTTTTCTCTTCTTTTGAAGGGAGGAGTGAATGTTCCCAGTTACCCAGGACCCCCGGGGCCCCCAGTAAGTATAGACGGTCATCTGTAAATGACTTTAGCCGGACCACAATAATGATCAGGGTAGGGGACCTCTCTCAAGCTCACTGAAAACTGAAAGTCACAACTGTAGCCAAATTTTACAAAGAGTAAATAAATGAACCCGGTTTAAGTAAAAGAGAAAATGCACAAAGCCTCAATCGTGGAAAATATTTAGCATGGCAGTATCACTTTTTTTTTCATTGTCAACCTTAGTTCTAAGCTGTTATCCAGCCATGTTCATAGAAACAGCACCAGTTGAAAGAAACAGTTGTTTCTTTCAAGTGATTTTATTTTAATGGTGTGGGTAGGGGTACGTGCATGGGATATACATATAATGCCTGGAGGGACCAGGAAAGAATGCTGGAGTCCCTGGAGCTAGAGTTACAGGTGGCCATAAATCCCCGTCACCAGTGCCGGAGCCTGAACTTGGTCCTTGGAAGAGCACGATGTGCTGGTAACCACTGAGACACCTCTCCAGACCCCAAATTACGTTTCTTAATTTTATTCTTCAAATCTAAACTTCAGTGAAAAAGAAAACACGTACCATCCCTACACTCATTAGTGAGCATTTAAAGAAAAATGTTTCGGGTTCTATAACTGCGCTTTAATCATAATTAAAAATGTTTCTGTGCTTTTCTTCCAGGGCCCCAAAGGTGATCCTGGCCCACTGGTACGTACATTCTGACCTCTGTAGTCTGTGTTAACTAGAAAGGACAGCAGGCAAAGAAGGCCCGCCCTCTTAAGTGTGTATCAGCTAAGGTGTCAGAGACAAGCAAACAAATAAAGAAATGCTAGCAAATGTGTTCCTTATTTTCAGGATGCATTAGTCTTGATTCTGTCCCTGCCCTTGAGGTTCGACACTTTCCATCAGCGTGTTTTAAAAATCATCCTCTGATGTAGGAAGGCACATATAATGCTCCTGATAAATGGAACACTTCCCTCTAATGGCCTTCTTTGGATGACTGATTCAATTTTAAGTAGCCTGTGGAAGAGAAATACTTAAGGGAGAGAAATTCCTTAACACGTCTGACATCTCACCAAGAAAAAAAGGGGAAATGACTGTTTATTTACTTTGCATGTCTTGGGCAATTATTCTGCGGAGAGCGCAGCCTGTCCTAAACCTGCTTATTGAGCGGAATATATCAGGAGGTTAACACTCAGCGAGGAAGGAGATCAGGTCCTCCAGCCGCCCGGAGGGTGATAATTGTTCTCAGCATCTTTCTCAGCCACAGAGTGTCACTACAAAAGTTCTGCCAAATTCAATTAGATTCCCTCTAACCTTTGGCATATTTTTTCCGGCCACGTCCTTTCTGAGCATTCGTTCCACCCTTCATGTTCCATTTGTACATCCTTTTAACCTTCGAGGAAAGAATTGAGACCTGAATGTGCCTAACACTGAAATAAGCTTTCAAACCACTTTCTTTCACTAGGTGAAAAAAAAAAAAAGAAAAGAAAAGAAAAGAAAAGAAAAGAAAAGAAAAAAAAAGTCTTTTTATTGCAGTAGAAGTTGGCAAAAAACTGTCTGAGTAAATGTTAAGCCAGAAAAGAGACAAAATGTGAAAAGTAACATTTCAAAAGAGATTTATCAAAGAATAAGTTATTATCTTTGTTAATGGGCAACATGTACTAAATGTCTACTTGATTTACCCTAAAATGATTATTCCAAGTGCTTAGTATTATATTCTGAAACCCAAATGTGTTACATAGAAGTTTCTTTCCTTGCTGGAGAGTTGGCTCAGAGGTTAAGAGCAGTGCTTGCTCTTCCTAAAGGTCCTGAGTTCAATTCCCTGCAAACACATGGTGGCTCACAATTATCTAGAACGATATCTGGTGCCCTCTTCTGGCCTTCAGGTGTACATGCAGGCAGATCATTGTTTACATAGTAAAATAAATAAATCTTAAAAAAAAAAAGTTTAAACAGCCAGCGTTGTTATGTTTAAAACATCTAATGTCCTAAGAAAATATTTTAAGCTAATAGTAATTAATTATCAGATAGCTCTCTACTTTACTTGTTTATTTTTCTAAAGATGTATTTTTCTGTACTTTGCAGTACCAACAAGAGGCCAGAAGAGGGCATTGTGTCCCCTGAAACTGGAGTTACTAAGTGGTTGTGAGCTTACCTTATAGGTACTGGGAACAGAACCCCAGTCTTCTGCAAGAGCAACCAGTGCTCTTAACTGCAAAGCCTCTCTCTGGACCCACTCTTTCTTAATCAAAATGTTTATTTGTTCAAATCATCAGGGTCTTTAAACATAGGTTCTCTAGATCTGTTAAAGACCTGGGACCATGCAATATAAATATATAAAGGATTTTTCATTTTGTTTGTTTGTCTGTTTTTCATGCTTGTCTACCCCCTTTCAGTACCTGTCAACTTGAACAATGGCTTAGAATTATGAGGGTTATCTTCCTAAGCATTTACGATCCACGTTCAGGATGCTATATTTTGCTTTGAGACTTCCAACTTCATTCACTCTTAAAGAGTTCAGTCTTATTATATCATAAGCTAGCCGCCCCAGGTGTCTCATGAATTGGCAAACCTTATTAAAATCTGCTCTACATTCTAATTCTTACTGCGGTTAGAGTTATTAATATACTAAAGGGATTCATCCTGATTAGATCCTTAATCAGAATAAAAAACAATTAATCTGAAAATGGGCTCGTGCCTCGAAAATAGCTTAATTCCCAAATGATTTCTGTGCACCTAATTCTTGAAAATAGATAACACCATGCTCTGGCCAAGCTCCAAGCGAGGCACGTGGGCCATAACGACCCCGATTTTAAACCATTACTTGTAAACCTTTGGTCATTGTCCTATTTTACAGGGAGAGCCTGGTGCAATGGGCTTGCCAGGACTAGAAGGATTTCCTGGAATAAAGGTAAGCACAGAGGTTAAAAATGTATTCACTCAAGACTAAAAAACCATATATTTACCCGATGTCATGCCAGTAACTGCTTTATGTTCATGAATGTATACAGAGGAATTTTAATCCAGCAACATGCTACTCTGGCAAGGAATCACACCCAAAGACATAGGACTGTGTAATCCAGCTGGAATACAGATATGCCCTTAGTGCAGGCCTTTGATTGCTCTGGCTGGAATACAGACATGACACACCTTTATTCCCTCCGGATGGAATTTAGTATGTGCTTTAATAGCAAACAATAAACTCTAATCGAGGGACAGACAGAGTGACAAATCAGAGAAAGATTTGACAGAATGAGTCAGAAATAGGATACATCCAACTCTCGTGAGAGAAAGGCTACGTAAGAGCATCACACACAGAGAGAGAGAAACGGTACAGTCCAAAAGGAGGAGAGTGTGGTATAGGAATGCAGTGGAGGTCATGGAGACAGCACAGCAGAGTTCTAGAGTCCAGCACAGCTCAATGGAGTTCAGCTGTGTGCAGCTGAGTTTGTACAATTCAGTTCATGGAGTTCAGAGGCAGCTTTTTGAAGCAGAGTGATTCAGTGAGAAGCCAAGAGTGAAGACAGTTTGAATCCGTCAGCTTGGAGAGGAATTTTGAGCCGGAAAAGCTGAGTTGAACCACCCATCCAGAGTTCAGAAATAACTAGAAAGTAAGTCTCAGAGGCTGAAAACATACCAGGCCTAGGTTAGTAGACAGAGGCTGGAAGATGAAGCCTTCAAGGTCTGGGCTTGAAGAAACTTTGTTTGTACAGAGGCTAGAAGCTTCCTGGCCTAGGAATAGTTAGATAGAAATGTTCTGGGCTCAGACCAAGCCATATATTCTTATCTCATCCTTTCTTATAAGGAAATAAAAACATTTATAAATGTATAAGGGAACAAAGCAAATGAAACTTTTATACTTAAGGGACTTTTTTTTAGGGAGGGCTACAGGAACTAATAAAAGAAATGTTGTCAGGAAGTACTACAGAAAGAAATTCAAGTAGAATGGCTTGGGGCTGGAGAGATGGCTCAGTGATTACGAGCACTGGGTCTTCTTCCTGAATCTCCAGGTTCAATTCCCAGTACCTACATGGCACCTCACACCCATCTATAACTTCAGTCCCATGGATCTGACATCCTCACCTCTCAGTACCTACATGGCCACTCACAACTGTCTGTAACTTCTGTTCCACAAATCTGATATCCTCACATAGATATTCATACACGAAAAACCTTGATGTACATTAAAGAAATAATTTTCTGAAAAAAAGTAGAATG
The DNA here is from genome assembly GCF_907164565.1 of Psammomys obesus. Lineage (NCBI taxonomy): Eukaryota > Metazoa > Chordata > Mammalia > Rodentia > Muridae > Psammomys > Psammomys obesus. The sequence continues at coordinate 3,088,086 of NW_026585580.1, read as the reverse complement.
GATTAAAGGGTATCACACATGCTTAGTAGATATTGGGGGGCCCTCTCACATCCATCATATGATATCCAAGAAAGCAAAAGCTGAGCAGTGACTTAAAGGAGGTGAGTTGGCTACCTCCTCAAAAAGAAGAATAATTCATGGAGCAGGAACAACAGATATAAAGATCCAGAGACAGGCCACCCCTGCAGGGGTAACAGGAATGTGAGCGTGTGGATGCAGAAGTCTTGGAGAAGAGTTCTGAGAAGTGGGGACAAGGTAGAAAGGCAGCCCCAGCATACCAAACAGTGCTGCTCAGAGTGACCACTGGAGGAACAGCACTGTCTGTGCCCTTAGCTACGAGGGATGGAAGAGATAGACATAAGCTCCAGCATTACCTAACGTCTAGTCTGCTTTTCGTTGCTGTGATAAAATATTCTCAGCAAAAGCAACCTGGGGGGACAAAAGGGCTTGTTTGGCTTACGCTTCCTTACAATAATCCATCATCAAGTGAAGCCAGGGAAGGGGCTCAAGCAGAAAGCTGGAGGCAGACACTGAAGAAGCCATGGAGGAGAACTGCTTACTGACTTGCTCTCCTTAACTTGCTCAGCTGGCATTTTTATATAACCCAGGACCACCTGCCCAGTGGTGGCATCACTCACGGTGGGCTGGGCCCTCCCACATTCATCATTAACTAAGAAAATGTTCAGCAGACATGTCTGTTCGGCTGGTCTGATGGAAGCAATTCCACAGCTAAGATACCGTCTTCCCAGGTGACTCTGGTTTGTTCTAAGATGTCATAGACTAACCAGAGCACCTAGTGATTTTGAGGAAAACCGTCTTGCAGTTGTGGCATTGGTAGATTTGTCTTGGCTCATGATGTATTAGAAAATAAGTGAACTCATGTTTCAAAGCAGGAAGTTGAATAAGCACCAACAAAGAGGCTTATTTGCCATTGTAAAGACTTCATCTTTGGCTCTGAGTGAAACCCAGAGCCACTGATAACAGCGCCAACACAACCAAAATGGTTGGAGGGAAACAAAGCCAGCTAGAAGATGGTGTTTGTCAGTTTTGTAATAAATGCCCATAAAGCGAAAGGTGTTACTTCACCTCATAGCTTTGGAGTTTTTCCCCCTGATCAGCTGGCCCCATTTCTTTTTGGGGTCTGGTGAAGGATTACAATATGCCAGGTCACATAGTAACCAGAAAGCAAGGAGAGAGAAACAATAAAGGGCTCGGGCCTCAATATCCCATTCAAGCTCAGACACCATGCAAGGAAGTAAAAGATAAGGAAAAGTTTGAACCATAAATGAATCAAGGGTCTTGGGATTCTGGTGATCAAACGCCGGAATGTGTAAGTATGAGACGCTGGAAGGCAAGTGAATATTTACCTTACCTCAGCTGTAACTATGAAAGCATCAGGCAAGATGATTAGGAGAATGACTCAAGGCAATGAGGACCCTCAAAACCGGAGACTTTCTGAACATTAATATTTATCGGATATGTAAATATTTCCACTGGATGAAAGTTATGATATATTCAAGATTTTTAAAATTTTTTTTAAATTTTTATACATTTCTCCTTTTCTTCATTTTTTTCCTAAATTTTAGTTGACACATAATAATTTAGAGGTAAACTACGGAGTTCCTCTATGTGTGTTCAGTGTATAACGCTCAAATCAGGGTTGTTGCCATGCCATGACTTCCAAGATCGGTTACGTCTTTGTGACAAGAATATTGAAAAGCCTCTCCTCTAACTCCTGTGAGACACGCAGCACGGTATCACCACAGCCATCCCACTGTGCAACACAGTACCAAAGCTTACTCCATGTAATTGTAACTTGTCGTCTGACCAATTCCTCCATACTCCTTCCTGACCTCTACACCCTCTCACCTCTGCCAACCCTCTTGTATTATTTATGTCTACAGAACCAACTTTTCTGCGTGAGTTATATCATGCATTATTTATTTTTCTTTTAACAGGGGCTTAGTATTCTGAAGATATTACTTCTATATATTTATTAGAGTTTATATCTTAATTGGTCTTTGTTTTCTTGTTTTAACTTTAACAGTACTGCAAAAACTTTACTATAGTCAAATCTAAACCATTCTTTATTTCTTCTTTGGAATTTTTAAATAGGAAATGTTTACTTTCATTTCCCAGCCAAGATCAGATACTCACTAGTAGATTCTCCTAACTCCTTCATAAGGTTCATGCTATTTTATTTTTACATATTTCTCTGTAGAATTTGTATGAAATACAATATAAAGAATTATTTGATCATTAGCCTTACTTATGCACGTCTCTGTCTTTCCTAGAATTCCTACTATATCGGCTGTTCTATTTCTGAGAATTATATTCTATTGCATTGACATACTGTTTAATTGCATGCCAGTATTTCATTGTGTCAACTGTAGCTTTAGTATATACTTAAATACTGATATTGTTACTATCATTTATTCAATTGACATTTCTATTTCATCCTCTCATCTATAATCTCAAGTGGACATTAACATTTTTCATCAAACAGCTGTTGTGTAACAATCACATTAAGTTTATTACTAACACCGTTGTCATAGCCTCCATATCTCCTTATTTCATCACGTTTTATGTCCCTACAGCAAAATTATGAGGCATTTTAAAATATGGGATCTGCCCAACAAAATTGCCATTTATTACCCCATATGTAATGGCCTGCACAAGCATTCTGTTTTTCAGGGCAATTAAATGGATCTTGTAATTGCTCAGCAGAGGAGAACTACAGATCTTAAGTTCTCCATATTTTTATTCTAACCCTGTATCCAATGGGATGAGGTAAAGAAGAGATTTAAAAAAAATAACATTCAATGCGCTTAATCTTTCAGGTCATAGTAATGATTTCTTATTATGTGTAGAATTTTAAATATTAACTAGCTTTAGCTGTAAGAATGTGTGGTTTCTTCTTAAAATAAGGTGAAGGCATATAATGAATAATATTTTTCATTAGGGTTATGAATTACTTTGTCCTTTAGAGGAAAAAAATCTAATGGGTTGAGTTGTGCATTCATTGTTTCCTGCTCTTCTAACTTTCTTTGTACAAATTACCATCAATATATTCAAACAAGCCTTTGCAAATCCAATTTCTTTTAATTATACAGAGAAGTACTGTGTTTGCCTCATTTCTACCCCTTCTTCTCCCCACAACTCCTTTGCTACCACACACCCTCTCAAATTCATGATTGCTCTCTCTTTCTCTCTCTCTCTCTATCTCTCTCTCTCACACACACACACGTAAATAAAGACAACCTATTAAGACCATTTAGGTGTGTGTGTGTGTGTGTGTGTGTGTGTGTGTGTGTGTGTGTGTGTCTAGGGCTGGCTGTAACTCTTGATCTTGTAACAAGAGAGGACCTTGTGAGATTTCCTCCATATACAATGTCATGTCAAATTACTATTTTAATAATGATTTTAAAAGTAAAGAGTCTATAGACATCATCATAAGTAGCCGTTTTTATTTTCATCTCAACAGGGGGATCGAGGCCCGGCAGGGCCCCCAGGAATAGCCGGCATAGCGGTGAGTTTGGCTTCTCTCATCGTAGCTTCCTGGGTACCCATTTCTACGTCCATACCTGCTCTATAGCTAGTGATTAGGGAGGTTTGGAGTTTGCAGTGACTCTGCTGGCGTCGCTGGTGGCCCGGAGCAGCTTGTTGCTCTCTTGACCCTAGTGCATCTGTTCTTCTTTTTTTTTTTTTTTTTTTTTTTTTTTTTACTTTTTCCTCCTTTTTGTCTCTTGTTCCTCCTTCCCCACTTTTTTAGGAAATCCGGTTCCTCATGGCTGCACATTAGTGTGTGTGCATAGCTCTGAAAACACTTCTAGCCCTGTTCCTGTCATATTTTAACAATTCTCCATCTTCCCAAGGCCAGCTTTTCTCATCCTGGGCCATGAACATCGGGCTCCCACATCCTGCTGTAGTCTGCCTGGGTACTCGCTTTACCCAGGGTTATTAGCAGAGCTTTATTGCTGCTAAGGTTTCCTCGTAAACCAGCCCTCAATCCTCTCAGTCATTTTTGTTGCTCTCTGGTGTCAAATGCTTTTATCTCATCAAGGTCTTCGCAAATGAATAGAAAGTGCTCCCAGAAAGGTTGAAATCATTTCTCTGAGCCCTCGAGATAATTCTGATCTTTATTCATGATGCCCTCATTAAAATTTTGTGGTCACGGTTTATGAATAAGAGGCCCATTTATCCTCCTGCCAGGTGACCCTGCAGGGAAAGTCCAGTATCATAGTACAAGAAAGTCAGTGGAAACCATATTCTTGTATAGTAGGAGCTCTGTGAAGATAGGAAAGGGCCCTGTCTCAACCCCACCCCACCGATGCCACACTGACACCACTCAGTACCACCTATACCACCTGAAACCTCCAACTAGCATCCATTTACCATCATACTGAAAAGACCCACATTCCCTCTACTTTATATATTTAATTAGCTTAAATAATATAATAAAATGCTACCCACCGTGTATACGCTTTACAGAGAATGGCAAATTGTAAAGGCAAAAGACGAAAAATACCTTCTCTAGCAGGCACTCTTGTAAAATGAAGATTCTTTATGAAAGTGGACTTCATATTCAATCCCATGCCCCCAACACACACCTGACTCTCCTCCTCACTGGTATTTGGGGCTCTCTTTTCTTGAACTGTACTCAGAATGCCATTTCAGCCTGTTGCTTCACACTCACATTTTTATATTCACAAAGAAACTCATTTTCCCCATTGCATCCATCTACATCATCAAAATACTTTCTGCCGTTAGCATAAATTAAGTCCATCTTTAAAGAATTGTTAGTGGATATGAGTAAAGTAATTAAAATGTGTGTAATAGTTTCATAAGATAGTTTAAATCGGGAACTCCAGCAGTATTTTTGGAGGTTGTAGATTGGTTGAAATATCAGACATATATTCGGATACCTAACATCTGCTAAGCTTACTTATATCAGATTTAACAACTTTCAGGAGCACTTGGAAAGTCCGGAATTAAGAAAGGGTTAAAACTGGGCCTAGTTGACATGTGAAATTGTGTGATTTTAAAATATGTCTTTATTTTTTTTAACTGGTCCTCAGAGAGTAAAACAGTGAAGAGGGCCGGCAAGTAGCAATGAGGGCTACAAGGCACTGTAAATGTGCCATTGTGTCACACGCCTTCAAATGAGTACGTGTTCAATCTCACCATACAAAGATAGAGATATAGAGATATATTCCGGTTCTGTCTAAAACTATCGAGACGATTGCTGGAGTTGAAGCAAAGATAAAATCAGCTGGGCATGTCATGACTACTTGGAGGAGGTCACAAGACGCAATCCCGCCCTTCCTAGGACAGTCGGTCCCTCTCCAGTGTAGCCAGGGCTATCGGGGCTTTCTCTAGAATGTCTTTCTTTCTCCCTTCTCTGAGTGGGGATCGCCCACCAGAATGTTAAAGCCGGCTGAAAGGGGGCCCTACCTTTTCTAAAGTCTCAGCTGCTCGCTCACATCCCCACATCTTTCCCAGCTGCAGTGAGGCCCACGCGGCAGAAGCATTCTCAGCTCAGTCTGACCTTTTGCAATTTAGTTTCCGGTCTCCGCTGGACCACTGTGTTAGGAGCCTTCTTCATCACTGTGGCTGAAGCCATTTAAGGCTCAAAGTCCATGTGCAACAGCCCGTGAGGGCCGCGAAGGCCTGGCAGCTGGGGTGGGCTGGAAGGACTTGCAGTGTTGCTTGTTGGTAGATAAAACAGTAGAGCGCTTGAGCAACAACCGGAAGTGGATACGACCTTCAAGGCCGGCCTCTGAGCAACCTGCTACACATTCGTAAAGTTTTACAGTCTCCCTAAACGACCACCAGTTGAGAACCAAGTGTTCAAATACACTGTAGGGCACATTTCACAATCAACGTATTAATAAATACCACATTCCTATCTCCGGGGTTTCCTCTGGCTCTTAGATCTTTCCACATGGCACATTGAAGAGTTTAAAAAAAAAAAAAAGCAATGCATTTCTCAACCTTTTGCCCAAATACAGCTTTTCAAATAAAATGTGCCTTTTTTTTCGGTTTATCATACTACCAAACATAGAAGCTCTCCTGTGAAACTCAAAACCTGACATAAATTTCTCTCTCACTCTCTTTGCCTTTTGTTCTACTTTGCTTTCTATTGCTACGATTAAAAACCACTACCCAAAGACTTGGGAAGGAGATTGTTTGGCTTATGTGTCCTTGATCATAGTCGGTCCCTCTGGGAAATCAGGACAGGAGTCTGGAGAGAGGAGCTGAAGCGGAGACCTTGGAGGGCTGCTAACCAGCTCCCATCTTAGGTCCTGCCCAGCCTGCCTTCTTATCCAGGACCACCTCCCAGGCACCGCACCACCTAGAGTGGGCTGGGCCCTCCCACATCAATCCTTAATCAAGAAAAGGTTCCACGGACTTGCCCCATGGGCCAGTCTGAGGGAGGAATCTTCCCAATCGAGGTTCTGTCTTCCTCAATGACTCTAGTGTGTCAACGTGACAAAATTTCACCCGTCCACCCTCCCCCAACTCCCCACCCCCACCACATGCCCATCCCCTAGAATAAAGAAGAGTGCCAGGAAAAAAAGACATAAGGCTTTCCAATAGGGAGGACACATTGGCTGAACAGCTCCAAAAACATCCCCTGTCTTACCCTCAGGACTCTCTAGTGTGTATCTTACAGCCCTGGAGTCTTATGTCCTAGTCCGAATACCATAGCAACCCCTTAAACTCTGAGAAGAGCCTGGCATCCATAGCGCTGAACATTTTTATTTGATTTTCCTACAGGGAAAACCTGGTGCCCCAGGTCCTCCGGGAGCTCCAGGGGAGCCGGTAAGCTACCAGCACTTTAACGGCAGATATACTGCTGTAGAATATAGGCGCTGTTTCAAAGGAATTTTTACCAATTTTTCCCCTTGGGACACATTTGTAGGGTGAAAGAGGACCGGCTGGAGATATTGGTTTTTCTGGACCAGAGGGACCCCCAGGAAAGCCAGTAAGTACTTTTCACCAGCTAGAAACTGCTATCCTAAAGAATGTTCTAAACACTGTCTCTTCACCTTCTTCCTCAGAAGGTCAAGGTTTGAGCCAGCAGCTTCAGAAGGAAATACGAACAGGTTCTAGAAATTGAATTTGGGGGGTACCAGAGGGGTAATTCCTTCCAGAGTTTTCTAGCTCTCTATGTGGTGTCTTTGTATCTATAACAATGGTGAGGAGAGGTGAGATTTTTTTCCTAAGGGCTAGTAGACTCATTATTTCTTAGGTATATTAACTTCAGTAGAGTAAAAATCAAATGTTCTGTTGCACCCCAAAACACGAAGAAGCTGACAACTCGCCAACACAGCACCTGTATAAGCTAAAGCAGAGAATCTTTTCTCAGACTCCTCCCTCATATCTGGGCCTTGTCCTGATGCTGTCATTAATGAGGACTGCTGCAGATGTGTCATGACTAGGGCCCTAAAGGAGCTTGTGGCTACCGATACAGGGTATTGATATGACATTGTGACCATCATCCCCACCCAGCCTTTATACCTATAGGCCCTACTATGAGCTGAGGATGAGCTGGGGCCTGGACCCAGGGATGTGAAGTACGGGGTGGGGGTGAGGGTTAACGAATTTTTTTATTTACTTATTTATTTTGTGTGTATGGGTGAGTATGAGTGACTGCACGTATGTATGTGCACCCTATGGGTGCCTGGTGCATGTGGAGGCCAGAAGGGGGCTTCAGAGCCTCTGGAACTGGTCCTTCCCTTTCATGTACAGCACAGCAAGTGATGGAGACCCTTTATAAAAAGGAAAGCTGATGGGCATAGTATTTCTGTGACAGCTCAGAGCTGATGCATTCTGTGGCCACCGTCTCCTCAGAGAAGGCAAAGCAAGAGAGGAAGAGCATATGCTGGTCACAGTCAGGCAGTCTGGCTTTGACCTAGGGCTCTGAGTGTTCTATCAGTCAGTCAGGAAACATGAGGTAAAGAAAAGCCCACGGTGTATTTCTTCTTTGCTAAGCTTTCCAATGTAGTAGGCTCTGGACAGATACATAGAAAAAAAAGATTCCCAAGACTATCCACTATGATTCTTGGTAGCAAGTTGTTTGTATAAGAGAGAGAGAGAGAGAGAGAGAGAGAGAGAGAGAAAGGCCTGCAGTGCTGGCTATAAGAAGTATTAGGTGAAGACTATTACATTATAGTCTTAACATTGTAACATTATAGTCTTAATACATTATAATCTTCCTATCACCTCGCCCTAACAAATTTCTCCTCCCTAATGCTTGTAAGCCATTTTGCTAAAGGCTTCTGTTCCAAGGATATTATACAATAGGCAACATTTTTTTTTCAGTAAACAAACTTCTTTTTGAGCACTCGCTCTGTGTTAGTCAGAGGTTGATGCTGAAAACTGCTGCAGGAGGGAGAATCACTCATTTTTTGAGGTTAGGTTACCACCCTGCACCTACGAATACAGGCACAGGGCTGCTTGGATTTAGTTAGTTCTCAAAAGACGAGATCATAAAGTTGGGAGGGTCATGTGAAGAGAGTTTCAGGGAGAGCTGGTGGGGAAAATGAGGCATGGATACGATCATGTTTTGTTGTATGTGTGTCTGATTTTTTTTTAAAAGAGAAGTATTTATGTACATTTTAAAGGTTCAAAGCATGATCTCCAGTTTTGCATTTGATTTATGTGTTATTCAAGGGGCACAATTATTTCTCATTCTCTCCTTAATCAGTTTAATCTTCATTGCCAGTGTTCTTGGGGCTAATAAACTCTTTGAACTGTACATTTCAGGTAACATATTCTTAGCTAAAGTACTCTCAGTAATTCCCAGGGTACTCCAGAGAAGTCCTGAGCCTACGGTTGGGTTACCAACTGTGACAGATGTCAGTGTGATTTACAGCAGTGAGAACAGGTGGCTGTCTGCAACTGTGTCCTTGTGGAGTCTTTTCCAGCACAATAAAAGTCTCTCAGGGTTTCAGCGAGCATGTCCGTGCAATGCCTGCTGGCTAGGAAATCACATCCCTCACCTTGATCTCTCTCTTCAAATCACTTCTCAAAGCCACATCTGCGGCTGGGCTCTAGGTATTGGATTTGACCCTAGGCCCTTTTCTTCCTTCTATCTCTGGTAGGAAATTCTGTCAGTTTTATAAATCTCCAAGCAGGGCTGGCTTTGTGGCCACCTCCAGAATACCTTTTAAAGGTCCCAGAATTTTCAACTTTGTAATGAAAAAAAAAAAAAAAGGCCACTGCTTAGTAGTCTCAAAAACTACAATTACAGATTCTCATTTCTTATTTTTTTTTCACACTGAAAAACAATGATTTTTCTCCTGACGACAGTTCATTTCATAGTAGGAGTACACTCTGGCCACGTTACGGAACCCCTCCTAGAAACAAGCGACAGCATTTACTGAGAAGAAACTTATTAGATGAACGTTGTGTTGCTAATACTCCTGGAAAGATGTGAGTGCGTGCTCTGCCTCACACAGATAGGCAATCAATGACAGACCAAAGTGAGGATAGCAGCAAAGTGCAACCTGGTAAATAAGAGAGTTTAGTTGGCATTATTTACAGGAGTGTACGTCAGCAGCTACTGACAGGAGTGGCAATGAGGCCACATCACTGAAAGCCGACTCCAACATGGATGATGCTCACAGTGCTAGAAGCCTGAAGCTCACTGCACAACTTGCAGGCAGCTCAACAGGAAGAATCCTCTTTTTTCTGGACAATTCTCTTGTTTATTTCAGGCAGCTCAGCTGTTCTGAGGATGTCTCTTACTACCAATATAACCTTGGGGAAGAAGGAGTGTAGTGAATACAACCAGTTTCAGGAAATTCCTAAGGATTTTGAGTTGTTTATCCTGAGTTTTAACCAGCTTCCCTACAGGATGGAGTGTTTCACCTCCCTTTAAAATATCCTGTGGCTTAAAAAAACTGTCCTCCAAGATGGAAGGCTTTCTCTCTCAAAGAAGTCACTGTACAATGACTATATATACACTGTATATATATATATATATATATATATATATATACACACATATGTGTGTGTACATACATACATACATAAATCTCCATATCTCAGCCAATGCTTTGGGGAAGCTTCATTCTTCCTAGGAGGAAGTAGAAAAAGCCATCTTGGCTTATTTGAGTGGATACCACACTTTCTGTGTCATTTTGCTTACTCCTTAGTTGTAAGTTCGGTCTTACATTCTTCTTCCTGCTCATTTTCACATTCTTCTCTGTGTACTTGAAGATGCTGATGCTACTCTGATGAAGCAAATCCCCAGGCCTGGTGAATAGAACCAGGAAACGGTAGTCAGAGTTTGAACTCAGGGTCACATGTCCTGATTTTATATTCTATTTTGCCATGCTGATTCACCAAGATATGGGAAGAAATACGTAACAGCATTTCTATTTTTGTATTATGGCTGTTGCAGATGTGGGATATAAGAAATATTATTTTTGTCTTTTTAGGGGATAAATGGAAAAGATGGATTACCAGGTGCTCAGGTATGAGAAAATAACATTTTAACTAGTATGAATTCTTAAATTTTCTGTAAGTGTATCTCAAGTGCTCTACCATTTAGGACAGTTAGACTAATGATCTTGGCAAGCAGTAGTTTTTAGTGTTAATGTCTGTTTTCCAGGGCATCATGGGTAAACCTGGAGACAGAGGACCCAAAGGAGAACGCGTATGTATATCCCTGCTGTGGTCGCTGTTCATGTCTGTCTGATACACTGATCTATTGCTTTCTATCTCTATAGCTAAAGCATGTAGACAGCTTTGATTCTCCCAACGTGAAGTGGCTAGGGTGTATAAGAAACACAGTCTCTTCAAGGCACAGAATGCCACACTTAAGCACGCTGGGCGGCAGGCGTGCCTGTTAGTTGTACACACCTGAGTCTACTTTTCTATTCAATTTGGAAAGTCCTCTACCACCCTCCTGAGACACACATGCCAACGACCACCACCACCCGAATCCTTTTCGCCAGTTAAGGGATTTCTCACGCCCAGTGCTACTGATATTTAGAGGCGGCTATGTTTTGTGATGTCTGGCTGTCTTGTTCACTACAGACTATTAATAGCTTTGCTGGTCTCTGTCCCCTTGATGGAGGAGCAGCATTGTCCCCCCCCCCCCCCAGCTGTCACCACCCAAAACATCTTTAGACGTTTAAGTACCTCTAGGGAGCAAAGCTGCCCTGGCTGAAAACCACTGACCCAAGGGAGCACTGAGTGCAGTACAGAAGCCATGAGGGAGGAGAGATGTAGAAAAGACCTGAATGTGAAGGTACAAATGCAGGTACGGGCTGCGGGTGCTGTGGTTGAAACTTACTAACAGTTTCATGAACATGGAATGAAGTATGAAAAACAAGATGACGTAAATTTAAGAAGAACATGTCTTCTAGGCATCCTCAGACAGGGTCAAACACTTGATATTTTGGAAATATTTCATTCATTCACTCTTACCTATAATCAATAAGAAATATACACTCTTTTGAAATTTGATTGACAGTATTTTGTAAACATTTTTTTTTTTCTACTGACAGCACTCAGTGACTGTGTACGGCTTCCCTTTTTCCTAAGCAGTTATTTTCTCTCCAGTTTCTTTAAAACATCTTTTTCTTTTGAAGAAAAAAAAAGTGCGTGCGTGCGCACGCGTGCGCGCGTGCTCACACATGCGGGCGCCATAGCATGCTTTGGAGGTCAGAGGACAACCTATGTGAGTACGTTCTCTCCCTCCACCATGTGGCCTGTGTAGATTAAAAGCAAGACATGAAGTATAGTGACAGGTGCCATGTGCAGTCTCAGGCCTGAAATGACACTGGGTGATGGGTTCACATAATTTTAAGGCTTCACGTGATCATAAAATACAGATCGTAGATCCAAATGTGTTAATACTCTTTAATCTCAGAAATTTCTCCAGACATGAGCTGAGATGTCTGTATACCAGTAAGACAGTAGCATGGATATGATGGCCTTCTGTTCTGTTGTTGTTGTTGTTGTTGTTGTTTTTCTACATGGCTGCTGTATCTCCTTTTGTACCTCATGATCACATTAGTGCCTATGATTGTTCACTTATTGTCATTATATTTTTTTTAATCAAGACAAATACAGGTGGGGTTTTTACAGACCATTACAGATAAGGGCATAGTATGATAAATTCGGGGCAGCCTCCAGCACCAGGCGGTCACACTCACCTCACACCTCACTTACTGGAGTCAGATAGTTGAACACAGAAAATGTGTAACAAATACCTGCCCTGGGGGTCACCCTTCTTCCACTGGGCACACGTGGTGTAGACACCTGAACAAAAGCAGCATTGCAAAACCTGAGCTCATATTCAAGTGCATCTAGTGTCCTGTGACTGCTAATTCTCACATCTTATTCAACAACGTCTTAAGGTTCACATATGCTCTTCAACAAGTCATCTCAAAGACAGCTGCCCTTCCCCCCCCCCCCCCAGTCACTTAGAGGCTTCCTTAAAGGTCTTCTGTCTCGATTTCCTGAGTGACAGGTGTTTTTCATCACCAATTACTTACGTAAACCCATATAAAACAGGACTATAGAAGAAACTCCAAAGGCCCTAATAAGGGCCAGATGAAAATGCAAATTGGAAGGTAACCCTACGATATAGAACAGGTTTTGAGTTTTTCTAGGTGAAAAATCTCAGAGCTGTGCTCCTGTTGGCAATTTCCTTTTATAACTACAAAAGAGACCCTGACCTGAAGTGACAGTGAGTGCTGACTTGCAAAGGTGACATCTTTCTAGACTGAATGAAGACAACTATCGTTGCCACTGGGATCTACATGCCGAGTGATTCCAAAGGGTCAGACGTCATTTTAAGCGTTTTCCTTGGGTGCATTCATCTCTCAACATTGCCCCAGCTAAGAGATACCACTAACATTAATATTCCCACATGCTAATGGTACAAGCTTGGGTACAGAGCGGAAGTATCTGATCCAAGGGTCCGTGAATGAATGGCACAGTAGACCTAGGACTTTTGCTCATAACAACTAATGCATTACTAGAAAGGGTGATCCCTTATTTCTTCCCCCAAACAGGGTGATCAAGGAATCCCAGGAGACAGAGGTCCACAGGGTGAACGTGGAAAACCAGGTCTTACCGGCATGAAGGGGGCTATAGGTCCTGCGGGGCCACCAGGAAGCAAGGGCTCCATAGGCTCGCCTGGCCACCAAGGCCCTCCCGGCTCTCCAGGCATCCCTGGCACCCCGGTAAGTAGAGCCCCTGTCTTATATTGGCCATGTATCATATATACACATATATGATATCCTTTTTAAAAATATAAAATAAACCGGTCTGCACCATTATTTAAAGTTAAGCGACAGGTGCTCTGTTGAACGTCCGTTACATCATAGATCTTCACAGCCGAACTGGAAGAATGGGGCCCTTTCCCTCATCTGTTTGTAAGTGTGAGAGTTGCCTTCATCAAGATTAAAGAATGAAGAGGGCCAAACCCAGGTCTAGCTGACTCCAAAACCATTGTTTGGTTTGGATTTGTGTATGGGTTTGGGGTTGTCTACTGTAATGGCAGAGGAGTGGTACGTAAGACAGGACCTTGTGGGATAGCCCAGACTGAGCTACAACTCAGGATTCTTTGGCCTCAGTTTCCCCAGTGCTGGGGATATAGGCATGTACCACACACATGCCACAAACCCTGCTTCTCCAAAAGTGTCTGTGGTTGCTCCTCGCACAAACACACACATCTGCTTCACACTGGGACTCTGTTCAGCTGGCCACACGAGCAAATCTGCCCTGATGTAGAAGTTCCTTAGGCCAAGAGTGTGATCACCGAAAGCAGCCCTTATCTCCCTAATATTTGAGGGAGAATAATGGGAGTCCATTTGGCTGAGGAGTATAGTGTGAAAACTTCTGTGACAGGAAGAAAAGTGCATCCTAGGATGAAGGAGGAGAGTTAAAGACATACTCTCCTCAGACCAGTGAAAAGCGAGGCTTTCCCTCAACCTTCCTACTTCGGCATTTTTACCTCATTGCTAAACTGTGCCTGCAGAAAACCTGCAACTTGAGGTTTCTACTATGAGACTGCTCATTCAATAACATGTTTTATTAAAAGAAATTATACAATATACATTATCATATTTCCTCTCCCCAACTCCCACTTCCTGCCTACCCAACTCACTCAATTTTATGGGCTTTTTCTCTCTCAAAAACAAAGTAAAATAAAAAATCAAAAGCCAAAAATAATCACGAAACAAACAAACCACAAAACAATAAAACAAACAGGATAATAATAATTAAAAAACACAAAACAATAAGAAAAAAAAATGCCCAAACAAAATAAAAAATCCACAAAAATACCTTTGAGGGTTTTTTGGTTTTTGTTTTTTTTTTTTTTGTTGTTGTTGTTGTTGTTTGTTTGTTTTTTAATCTTGGACAACTCCTCTTGAGCATGGGACCTACCCTGAAGTGTGGTTGTGCAGTGATACCCATTAGAGAAAATTAATTTGTCCCTTTGCCAGCAGGTATCAAATGCAGAGAACTTCCTGCTTAGGGCTGAGACCCCTGTCCACTGCCCTTCCAGGACTTTTATCCAAGTTCATTTCTCCCATGCACACTGAAAACAAGGTGACACTTCTGACCAATAGAAACCAGCACCTTATGAGCACACTGTACTGTCTTTCTCTTGTTGCATTTTAAGTGAATGGATTGTTGAGACTGGACAAGCAGAGGATATGATCGTCACATATACAGGTTTAACATGCAAACAGAATGTAGGACTCTCTGGAGAAGGATGATGGAGAACTCACAAAGACAGGGACTTTTACAGATTAAGGACCAGCTGCCTAATTTATGCCATAATCAAACTTCACATCTCATGGAGATTTCCCACAGATCTTTCACGTCCTTCATCTGGTCCCATTCCACTTGGCTTTTGGCTCTGTTATGTGTTTCTCAAAGTGTATGATTGTCAGTGGAGGGCATCTAATGTGTGCTATGGTGTCTCCACTGTCATACATGGAGCCTCAGAACATAAATACAAATACAAAGAAGAGTAACGAGACACTTTGAAATGCTGGCCCATCTTAAAAGTGTTATTTAGCTCCCTTGGGAAAGTGTCAAAGTATTTCATTTAAGCACAGCTTCTATAAAGGGTAAGGTTTTTGCCAAGGGATTAAGCATTCAGCTGAAATGGCTTACCTACTTGTGGCTACCAGGTATCTCAGAAATTTTCTATTTAAAAATCATTTAACATATTTATGTTAATATGTAAGTTGCAGTAGTGTGAGGCAGATAAAACCTGAGGGGGTAAAAACATGTTGTAGGATAATCCTGCAAGCTAGTTTCTGTTTTGAATTTTCTTCCTTGGAAGGCTCATGGTGTCAGTTGCTGTAGACTTTGCCAGTGCCCAGGAGTGGGCACACATTCGACTGTGGTTGGTTATTAGCACCATCACATTGTTTGGGCCACTTAACCGTCTGAAATGAAGGGACAGAAACTATTATCTCCTAATTGTCTTTAGCCACGTGGTCTCCATTCATAGGAGAAATGTTAGCATCACTGATTATGATCCCAGCCCACAGCTTGTAGAGCAACTATGAACTTCAGCTTACCCTAGCATTGGTTCAAACAGTCTTTATTGCCCAAAACAGTGCACTGCCAGAAGCATCTTGCTTGACAAATGTGTACCAACAAAAGTATCCCAAACCCAGCATTTTTGTTCCTTATCCATTTGTGCTCTGCCTTAATTTGATAGACATTCCTTTTCCTCCTTTAGGCTGATGTTGTTTCATTTGAAGAAATAAAAAAGTACATCAATCAAGAGGTCCTACGGATTTTTGAAGGTTAGATTTGCTTTATAATACTGCCGACTTTTTTCCACCAGTTCCCACTTCCCATCCCACTGTAGGGAATCTCCTCAGTGACATTCTTGAATTGTGAAAGCAATCTTCAAAGACCTCTTTCACAGAGAGGCAGCTCCTTTTGACAGATATGTTTTAACTTTTCTCTCTAAACTTCCTCTCCTCACTATTTGTCTATAGAACAATACAGGTAAAGTACCTTCTATTCATATATCTGTCTTTCAAATATTGCAGTACCCATCACACTCTGAGTAGCCTGAGGATGGCCCTGAACTCCAGATGTCCCCACCTTTACCATGCAAGTGCTGGAATTGCAGGAATATACCACTATACCTTGGTTATCAATGCCTTTCTGGGACTGGAACCTAGGGCTCCATGGATGCTAGTGAGAACTTGACCAACTGAGCCACACCCCACACCCTTTTTCTAAGCAGTCAAGGCTTGCTGATAATTCATTTTGAATCATCAGTTAACAGCATGACTCTTCCCTCTGAAAAGTTTTTAAAAGCTAAGAGTTTCTCATTTTGTGTTAAACGGGTGAATTATATTGGTTATTGTTAAACTTCAAGTGGCTTCGGTGGGAGAACACTTGCCTCACGTGTCTAAGTCCCTGGGTCTGACTTCTAGCACCAAAAAATAAAATCAAGTAAATAAACCAAACCAAAGTAAAATAAAAGTCAAGTGTTATGTTCTGACTTTGGGCCAACCTGAACATATCACTTGGACTATTTGTGGAAGGTAAGATGGCTGACACTTACAACTTTGTGTCGTCTCTAAATGTAGAAGCATGCTATTGTTCTAGTTGTTATTGGAAATGTTGGATTTAAAAGTCAAGACCTGGACTAGCAGGATGGCTTAGTGGGTAAAGGAGCTTGCTGCCAAGCCTGACAGCCTGTGGGTCTCTGGTGGAAGAAGAGAACTGACTCCCACACGGTGTTCTCTGACCTCTGCACATACTTGCCATGACTATATATACACACTATAAGAATAATAATAAATAATTCAGTAGTTGTAGAAAAGTGTGGCTGCTTAAGACTTAAGCTGAATCAAGGCTCAGGCATTTCTAAATGTCATCAGATTCCTTCTGCTCATATGTGAGTTGTTGAGGATAATTTAAATAATTACCATTAGGCATACAACAGATTTTATATGAAAGAGGTTTATTAGATGGAGATGAAGAGAGAGAGAGAAGGGAGAGCAGGACATGATGGGGGGAAAGACAGAGGGGGGCGCCCCTTTGGAGAAAGGGGAGAGCAAGAGGGGGCAAGAGACAAGAGAGAGAACACATGGCAGATTGTTCCCTTTTAAGGAGCAAGGTAACCACACCTTCCAGGTGTGGCCACCTGGCAGGCAACAAGATGACATCTTAAGTTGCTAGGCAACCCAGGAGCAGGTTTCATTCCAAATTACTAACGTAAGTCATCCATGAATCTATCATTTTACTATATATTTACTGAATCAGTGTATTTGATCTGCATCTCTTCATAAGGATGCCACATGACTTTGTCCAGTGATTCACTAAAGCCACCATCATTGCGCTCAACTGTAAGATTCACAAATTGGGAATTACCTGTTTTTTAGCAGAGAAACCTGCCCTGGGTCTCATGGCTCCTACCTCTTTTGCTAATAAGCACCATAAGCCAAAGGCAGGTTACTGAATTTGTAAGGAATAAGAACACAAAATGCCCTGATTCAACTCTGAGTCTTTCAGCTGCAGATGGAGCAATGATTATCTTAAATAATAATTTCTATTAGAGACTGACATCTCACTGTTTGGATGCATATTGTCTTGTTTCCAAATGGAGACAGAGAAGAGTCACACGAATATTTTAATGAGTTGATGAACTCCTGTTGTTCCTTAACAGTTTTTCCTCTATTTGTCCTTACCTTGCCCTAAATGAGAATTGTTAAAACAATTTCTTACTTATTTTTGAACTGCCAGTATTTTTTTTTGTAGCTTTAACATTACACTCAGTTTTGCAAATTTCCTTTTGTTTTGGTGTGATGACCCTCAAATCAAGCACCGTGGAATAGATGCTAATTTATCCCACTGAAACATCTATTGCCCTTAGCAAGCATTTGTCAATATTCAGCACTCAGGAGGGAAAAAAAGACTTCTCATACTCCTCCAGAAAGCACAGGATATGGACAGCTGCAAAGTCTTCAGGTCTCAACACAAAATGAAAATGTTCCAGAAATGTTTTAAATGTTAACGAAAAGATCGGTCAAAGCATGAAGCTGTGTGTGAGGCCACTCTGATGATGGAGGTCTAAGTGACTATTTACATGGCATGTCCATGAAGCCAGTACTGGACACAGGCCCTCCGGGTCCTGGCACAGCATGTATACCTTTAGTTGACTGTAACCACACAAAGGAAAACACCACAAGATATATACATACACACACACACACACACACACACACACACACACACACATATATTGCACTGCAGCCTAAAGCTCTCTTCTCAGTTTTAATTTCTATAGGTGCTGCTCTCATTGATAACCCTTTATCTCAGAAATAAGATCCTGAATTGCAGTTACTTATAGATTCCTGTTAGCACCGTATTTAATACCTCAGTCGTTGGGCTGACTTCTGGAGGTCAACTGGTAGTCACAGAAACGGAGCTGGAGAGACGACCAGAGGTTAAAGGTATGGAGTGCTCTTGCAAAGAACCCAAGTTTGGTCTCCAGCCTCTACATCCAGCATCCAGCAGATCACAAACTCCTTTAATTCCAGCTCCAGAGATGGGGTTCTCTCTTCCTGCCTCTAAGGGAACCTGCTCTCACACGTGGCACTCCACATATACACACACAATTGCAAAATGAGAAGAAACCTTTTTTTCTTAAAAAAATAGGATGTCAGAAATTATTACTAAAAAAAACAGAGATACATCAGGCTCTGATTTGGTAGGTCCAGTGCATGCTGTAAAAGTGTGACCCATGACATCCTGTTCTGTGTTCTCAGCCCAGGAAACACCACCCAGTTAACTACCCTCTGAAGGTGGCTCCTGGCTGCCCACACCCAACCACTTCGGGCTATTCCCATGAACAGCTGTGGGGCTCCTCAAGAGAATCAGGATTGGTTTTGGCAACTTCCTTCTAAGTAGCACACCCTCTAAGCCTGTGGCCTTCCCCTTTGGGTGTCAGCCCCACCACTGAGTTTCCCCTCCACCCCCACCAGGGAGCTGACAGATATGGAGTCTTCCCTTTGTCTCCTCCGGGCTTCACCCCCATCTCTCCTGCTGCCTCTCATCGAGGGTCTTCAAGGGAGTGTGTTTACCCTGTTAGCCTCAAGTTTCTTTTTTCCATTTGTTCATTTATTTAATCACTTTACAGCCTGATCCCATCCCCCTCCCTCCCTCCTCTCCTCCCAATCCCACTCTCCCCTCTCCCTCTCCTCCTCAGAGAAGAGGAGGCCCCCAAGAGGTACCAACCTACCCTGGCACCTCAAGTGACAGCAGGACTTAGCACATTCTCTCCCACTGAGGCCAGACAAGGCAGCTCAGCTAGGGGGAAAAGATCCAAAGACAGGCAATAGCCTCTACTTAAGATACTCTTCTAAAGAGACCCAGTGCTTAAAACTTCTAAACTCCAATTCCAAGTACTATGTCCCGTCTTGTGGTAGCTCTCCTGACAGCAGCCTCGTAAACCAGTCTTTTCCCACACATAATGCACCTGAAACCTACAGTGTAGTTATTTAGCACTTAAGCTAATTTGCCCTCAAATCATTTTCATTCAGTCTGTTTGATTTTTTTTTCCACTCAGAAGTCACCTTTTCCATGGCTTCTGAACACCATTTTTCAAGAATTAAAAAAAAAAAAAAAAAAAAACCACCAAAACTCCATTTTCACAAATCATAGTGTTATAAGGTCACTCACCTTTTCCACGGGGCTTTCTCTCTAAATGGAGAAATTAATCGTCACGTCTTAAAGCAGTTTCATTCAGCGCAGTAGCACAGCTCAGTTGAGTGCTGGGGTTGTCACACCCATCCACAGCCTGTTTGCCTGGCAGTTTCACCATGGCAAAGACTCCTGCAATCTCTCAACACACTTCTGCATGTCCACAGCCTCAGGACGGGTCCTCCCTTTTCGGCAGGAGCCCAGGAGGGTGGTCCTCAGGAGACCCTGCTTGTATGCTAGAGCCACTGTCCCAGGTATCCAGATGGCCCCTCCTGAGAAACCCTACACCAAGACCCACATTTTGAGTTCTCCTCCAGGGACTTATCAATCCCCTTAGACTGGCACAGGCGTCTCACCTAGGCCTATCCTCCAAGCCACTACCCCATCCTTCAGCACGCTAAATACACCTTCCCAAATGAAGGGAGGCTATTCTCCATGCTCTCAAAGCTGGGTTTCAGCCAGATCACGATCCACAAGCATGCATTCACTTTAAAGTTTAATTTCTGCTTTGATTAGCCAATATGTCAAGACTTTTTTTTTTTTTTTTTTTTTTTTGCTAGCAAGGTGACCACACAGGGTAGAGACGGATGCTGTCTACAAGACTTAGCTTAGCATCTTTTGTCCTTATGAGGGCATAGCAGTTGCCAATGATACGATCCACATAAGTCAGGGGCTTACCATATCAGAGAAGCATAGATTCTGCTATGATCTCACCCTATGATACTTGAGCATTTGCACCTATATGGAAGAAAACTTACGAAGTAGTGTACACAAACTATCAGGCTCTTTCCATTCTTTAAACCCTCAAAGCCAGGCCTTCCAGTTAAGGGAGAACAGGAAGGTTGGGGTTCTTCAGCCTTTGGATTTTTAGTGTTCAGAAACCTGTGTTTTCTCCATTTTCACATATATTTAATATACATGTATATGAATGAGTATAATATATTATTCCATTCTCTTATTTAAAGGCAGTATCTCTTTCCTGTCTAGAACTAAAATATTTATAAATGTGAATGTTTATAAATATTTATTTAATATTATAAAACATTTATAGGTGTATATATTTGTGCATATATACATCATCCAGTAGATAGACATCATGGGAGATACAGTAACTATTTTCTACAACATGGTGCATTTTTCCCATTTGCCACTTTTGTTTGTCTGGAACTCAAACAGAATCAGGCACACAGCATACAGGATTCCCCTGCTCTCCAGTGACCTGTGGTTGTCTGTTCACACAGAAGAATGGGTTCTCAAACACTTAATTGACACTTGTGAGTGAATGCAGAACTTGCCAACCATGCTTTCCTCATAGGTCAGCTAGCCAGGCATTCTAAGTGAAGGTCTTTCAATATCAGTGCCTTTAATTCTCTGTGTGGAGGCATTTTAATTTTCTGCCTTGTCTGTCAGCTCAGCACTAAGTATGTTAAAGGTTCATTTTTTTTTCCCACTTATTAAAGTTAGAGTCTTACTGAAGTCTGGGGTTGTCAATGCAGAGATGGTCTATCTCTCCTTTATTTATTCATTTTGCAGTTTAATTTATTTAATTTAAAGAGAATTGCCTCACTTTCTCCTCCAGACCCTCCCCTTCTTAGAAATGGAAGCTTTGTTGCTGGGGCTGGGAAGACTAGCTGCCTAGCTATTTAGAGAAAGATTTCTAAGCCTGCTTAACACATTAGCTTTCGATCTACTCACTTTATTTCAACTTCTTTCCTTTACCTCTACTTCCAGAGGTTAACTTATATTCCCCATTCTGAGTCCCTAGAATTTACATCTTAAATTTGGTTGGGTTTCTGTTCTCTGTGTGAAGTCTCAGTTTTCTAGATTTTACTAAGACAAATATCCCTCAGCTATCTGATCCTCAGCTTCCAAAATTCTGTGACTCCTTTCTCCTTTTATAGTCTCCTCATTGTTGAGTTTTATGACTTTACAAGTGTCTTGGTTGTTTTTAAAATATCCATGAAAGAGTAAAAGCAGATGCCTATATTAAATGCATTGTCTTTACCCATAAGATTTCAAAGCAACATGCCTACAAAGACTGTGAATGAATTTAACATTATGAACTACAACATAAATGAGTCCACAATGTTATTAAAAATTAAAATGAAACTTGGAAATAACTTATAGATCACAAGAAATTACTATTTCATTACCCCACAGGGAGAAAAACTACATGCAATTTTAGTTTTCGTGTTTAAAAGACATGTGGGAAAGCCATAGAAAATGACACAAAAAGTGATTTCCAAAACAGATTAGTTATCTTATAAATGAAATTTTTAACCTTAAAGTTAAGAGATAACAATATTATGAAGTAATGAGTACTTCCCTTGAGAAATAATCATATAACTATTGCTTCCATAATGGCGTGTCAAAATAAAATAAGATGAAGTTATCCTGAGAAAGTGGGCAATTAAACCTGTTGATGGGTGTTAGGAGAAAAGATTAATTTTTCTTTGAAAAAATTAAGCTACAAATTCTGTTTGTGAAACAGAAGTCAGAGGAGGACTGGGAGGCACCTGAATGTCCCTTACCCCATTAATTAATATTAATGTCTGCATTGTCGTCGTGAGACCATTCTCTGCGGAACCAGGTAGTCAGTCACATCTATCAGAGCACTGTCTCTTATTTTGCCCAGACAGGTGGAATATGAATGGTTTATGTACACCTCTTCTACTAAAGTCTTTAATTTTCTGCCTCATTAGAAAGCAGAGCCAAAAAAAACCGTTTAGATGACTAAGGAGCCCTGAAAACAGAGGGAAGGCAATTAAGAATACAGGCCCTCACAATTCATTTAGATGCTCGGAAACTATTATTTTCAATTATAGAGCATTAGGGTTCAGAAGACGTAATTAGCTTATGCTAAATGACTGTTGCTTGGTGTAGCTTAAAGCCAGTTCATTTACTGCTAGAAGTAATTGTTTAAAATAATTGTGTTTTGCTAAAATTATTAAAAATCTCCCAAAGCAAAGTACTTAAAAATTTACTTCATATGTTAAGGGAAAAAAAGTCAGAATGAATATTTCTCTTTATGCATTTAAGATAGCAAACATGCTTCAAAACATTTATTTATTAGTGCGTGTGTGTGTGTGTGTGTGTGTGTGTTTGTGTGTGTGTTCATGTGCACACCTATGTGTGTTGCCACATGAGGCCATGTGTGGAGGGCAGAGGAAATTTGTAGGAATCAGTTCTGTTTTTCTACCACATGAGTCCCAGAGATTAAACACACACAGTCCTGGTGAGTGCCAAGCACCATCACCAGCTGAGCCATTTCAGCTCTGAGCGAGTCTTACGAATGAAATCATTTGCATTACTAAGATAATTTGTTTTCTGAAGAAATTGTGTGGTGGGGAGAAACATTAACCGCCATGTTTCTTCTTTCATGGCAAGACTGTATCTCTTCTAGTTTTCTGGCTTAAAGCTAATCATCCTTATATTAGATTTTTGCAGTGTCAATATTTAAAACATAAGCAAAGCAAGTTTAAGGGACCCAGAGGCAGATTTTATTTGTAAGTGAATTCGTGGTGTTGTCCAGATGAATTCCAGATTAAAATACTGAGTATTCTCTTGAGATAAAATTTATCAGAGCAATGCTCTATGTGAAATTAATAACAACAAAATCAATAATGACAAGAAATGTCTTGCATCAGCTGACACATTTCTAACCTCAGACTTTTCCAGACCAGCTGAAGATGCTCTGCCTTTTAATATATGTCCCTACAAAAACATGATAAGGCTTCTTACTTAAGTGATAAGTTTAAATGATTAAATTCCATGACTCCAGAACTAGAATAGTCGGTGTCAAAATCTACAATCCCAAATGCAAAATCCTGTTACAAAAAATATTTAGCCAGATGTGGTGGAGTCACAAACTAGAAGGCCAGGAGCTCAAGGCCAGCCCAGACTGCATGAGACCTTGAATTAAAAAAACAAAAGTAATTAAAAATAAAATCAAGACTGCATGGTTAAGTTAGTTAATAATATGCCTTGTTGATAAGTTAATTTTAAATTGAAAATTCATATTCATATTTTCATACTTAACAGTCTTTGAACCTCTTTGTTCTGTGGTTCTTTTAAGTGTCATTAACAAACAAATTTTCTCATTCTCGTTTTTGTGTGGAGGGGTGTTGCAGGTGTGGGTGCAGGGTAGAGATTGGCTCTCACAGAGGCACACTCCATCTTATTCCCTTGTGGCATGGTCTCTCCCTGAACCTAGACTTTGCTTTTCCTGCTAGGTGGATCACTAGGAGGCCCAGTGATCTTCCTGTCTCTGACCTCCTCAGCGCTGGGATTACAGATCCACACCAGCAATCTTAGCTTTTACATGAGTGCCGAGGATTTGAACTTGAGTCCATGTGCTTGTGCAGCAATCACCCTTACCCATTGGGTCATCTCCCCAGCCCCAGCATGAAAACTTTCATCATTGCAGTCCATTAAATGAATAAATGGCAATGCCTATGATTTGCCCATCAGAAAGCATCCTGTGTTAGGAAGTACTTAATTCATAAAGAAGTGTATCACTTGGTGCTTCACAAAAACATGGACTATGTTTACCTGCTCTTCTGAACAGCATGGATAATGTGTCCATTTCCTGTAACTTGTCTTCTCCATTCCAGTGTTTTCTTGGGCTCACAGCGATATGCAGAGACATTTTGTCACTGTACTGGACTTCAGAGAGGAGTTCCTCATCTGCAGTAATGCTGCATGCATTTTCCATTTACAAAATTAGACATCCTCCTCACAACCTGATTGAATAAATGGCGTGCCAACTGCAAATACAGAAGGTGCATAATAATGAGGGCCTATAGGATTCCTTGCTTTAAAAGTAAAAATTACTTGTGACATTACTTGCCTACTGTAGAGCTTCAATTGTGAGATGAAGCCAATGACAGTTTTTCAGTAACTGAATGTCACCTACAGCCTACATCATCTGAAACAAAATACAATTCCTACACATGTTAGCGGATCAGAAGACTATATTAGTCCACGTGTTCTGTGGGTCAGCAACTTAACAGGTTGCTTAGGCAACCGTTCTCCATCTGGAGTAAGGTCACAGCTAGGACCGCAGCCAGCTGCAGCCATTTTAATACTTGACCGCGGAAGGGCCGGCACCTCCAAGTTCCCGAACATAGCTGTCACAGGACAGCATCAGTTGAGTGTCCCCACTACTTATGCCTTGCCAGTGGACTTCCTCCAGGGTCAGCAACTGAGCAGCAACTAGAAAGCTCCTTTATGACTGATTCCTTCTGGCTACACACTGTCCGTTCTGCCTTTTGATGCTCTTTTCATAAGGAAAGTAGTGATCACTCAAATCACAGGGACTGGGTTCTCACTGTGGAAGGAGGTGTTAAGGAATCTAGAAAGCACCTTGCTTTCACTCTTGAAGCGGTGAACCAACGGTTTTCTCCATGAGTCGTAACTGGAAGTCAACTTGCTTTTCTTGCTATTCTGCTGCTGGGTTCCAGGAACGCTGGTAGTTCCCAGACCCTCTGCATAACCCAGCTCTTCTGCTTCTGTTCTTAAACAGCTTCACACAGTTGATTCTATGTATTTTATCCAAAATACAGCAGTCAAACCAGTTGGTATATAACACATGGTTCAAGTAGACACTGAATTTTTTTTCAACCTCATGTAAAAATGTTTGGAAATACTTTGACATAAAGACACTTCCATTATGGGATGTATTTTTTTTTTCTTTCATAAACGAAGAGCGGATGGCTGTGTTTCTATCCCAGCTTAAGCTGCCAGCAGCAATGCTGTCTGCTCAGGCTCATGGGAGGCCTGGCCCGCCAGGGAAGGATGGGTTGCCTGGACCCCCAGGAGACCCAGGGCCCCAAGGTAAGACTGCAAATGTAACATGTGCTTGCCAGTGTTTTAATCCTCAATATTTATAACATGCTCATTGCAATTAAAACATGTATGTGTTGTGTGTATAAAATGTTGTGGACTATCTTTTTTATATTTTATTTCCTATTGATACATGTTAATTATTACTATTTCAAATTTAAAACTGATACGCCTGCTACTCTAAGTTCATTATTATGATACCCAATGTAACGACAGCTGCGGTGCTGTCTGCTTCTGTTATCATTGCCATATAAGGATCCTAGAGTTGTTTCTGTCTCCATTTTACTGCTGGCAAAACTCCTCATCTGAGAGTCTTAAAGAAACTGAAGGAAAAAAAAAAGTCTTAGGAGATTCTGCCACAAATAGTCATTTGGGGCTGACACCTTATTGTTTAGAAAGATGCTGTGGAGTTTTATAGAAGGGAACTTTAAAAGTAAAGACATAATCTCTTAATTTGTCTTTATTTCGGAGAATTATGTCTTATATACAGTGAAAAATAATCATATCTACTCCTCATTTTCCCATCCAAGTATCCCTATGCCCCCACAAAGTAGACCCTCCCAAATTTCTCTCTTTTTAAAAAACAAATAAGTCACTAATTCAGGTAGTGTTACCAATGCAGGCACAGGTGTAGACACAGCCATGGAAGACGCACGAGTGGCCACACAGTGCATTCAGAACAAGCCCTTCTACCCTAGCAACTACCGCTGCCAAGAGTTCCCACGAAAGGGGTAGGGCCTGGCAATCCTCTGTGCCATCTGTGCCGGAATTTTTGGATAGCTTATTCTTGAGCATGTCTTGGGCAGGTAACTACAATAACTTTTGAACTTTAATAGATACTTTGTATGACTTCCACAGTCTTTTTAAAAAAGTGTTCCACTGATAACAACTTGAAAAGACAATTGCTCTTAAATTTTGCTTGATTCAGTTATTCTGGCACAGCTATTCTGTAAACATAGGATTAGCAATCTGCAAACTAACTAGATAAGTCTGTGTTTAGATGGTTGGTGAATTCTGAAAGAGAAACATCAAATTCAGCAAGTATGAGCCATGAAAAATAAGGTTTGAGAACCTGCAGCCATAGGCACCTCTGCTACAACCAAAGTTGTTTCTAAGCATCCAGGGAAGTTTACCTTGCTGAGATTGAATTAAATTCTACTCCAGAATCCATTTTAAATTACCATCTGTGCATGGGCTCCACTTGAGGAGAGACGATACGTCTCCTGCTCCCACATTCACAATTACTAAACACATGATTGGGGACAAAAAAAAAATAAAAAAGCAGACACTAGTAAATCCACCCCCAGAATTAGCCACAAGGCCCATGTCAAGAAGAAATGGGTTTCCAGATTCTGGCTGAAGCCTATAAGCTCACACAGCACTGGTGCTTTGCTGGCCCGTGGAGGAGACGGTGGTCTCGGTAGCTTACTCTCATAGACACTTCAAGTTGAGTCCTTGGCAGTTGTCTCTGGGCTTTTGGAGGCAGTCAGTATGAAGATGGGGGAGCCGTGGAGACCACTTCCAAGGCAAGAGGCTACTGAAGACTTAGCAAGGAAGAAGGTTGCTAGTGAGAGCAGTTAGCCTACCATCATTGGAGACCCATGAAACAAGTCAATTAGTCCAAGGCAAGGTAGTAGAGAAAGATCTAGTAAGCTGAGCCAAGTAATCAGAAGACGAGGAACATTTTGCCTCAATGGGCCATGCTGTCAGGAGGCTAGGGGTGGGGATTGCATAAACTGCTGACTGAAGACTGATGGGAACTTCTGCACAGGTGTGGATTTGTGGTCAGGGGTTGAATGTCCAGTCCCAGTGCTTTACTCCTCTACAGTGATCATTATTTCCCCAGGTTGTTCTTGTCGCTGATGAGTCTTTCCCAGGTACAGTTCCTGTTTCAAAGTAGACAGGCTAGAGGGAGCAACTACCTCAAGGCCCTCTTGCTGACCTTCAAACTCACAGTAAAAGAAAACATACATACTGCTCCTTATTACTGTGAAAGACACAACTCCCGTGAAGCTAAATGGGGAGTCAGCATAAGATCTGGCCCCTATGCTCAGCTTCAAGATCACTGTAGTTTTCTTAAAGTCCCATCTTCCACTTCTCTTAGGTCAGGAAGTTTGACATAGCTGAAGGAAAGGGAAGCGTGTGGAATCAGAGGCAGCCTGTTGTATATACACACCTGATTGAAGATGCTTATTAGCTCTTATTTGTCAGCTTTCTTCTGAAGCGGGAGTGTATGAGAACTGGAAAGACCTCTAACGCCATCTGAAGATGTGGTGCTCAAAACACAGGAAGAGTAAATCCTGTTGATACCAGGAGAAAACTTTAGATGGATCCTTCAAACCTTGGTAGTCCAAGAGAACACACAAAATGGAAAATTGCAGCGATCTAGTAAAACAGAGTTCAGATCGCAGTCACCTTTCCCACACAAGCTCCTATCTCCAGCACCACCCCACGTGCTGGAAAGGCCCACCTGGAAGATTCTCAGTCAGAGGCAATTTTAAGTGTTAGTGAGGTCCTAGAAGACAAGGTTCATATTTGCTCCTGAGCCAAGTGATCAAAAGATGACCTTCCACTGTCCAAGGGATTTCTGGGGGTTTAGCCTGCTGCTCTGTACATCACAGAATACTAATGCTAATGGAGATGTGAGGTGTGACGCGTCAGTTTAAAGGTATTCCCCACATGATTTCCAGTTTTCTTTAAGACAAGCTCTACTAAAATGGAGAAAACCCGGGACCCACCAGAGTTTCTGACGACAAACACACTTACAAGTGGTTGCCTCGGCCTTTGAGGCTTCAACAGAGCGTATTTCTTGACCATAAGCTGTTGATTGACACTTCAGCTCTTTGTAATGTTAAATTTTCCAGAAATTCAGCAGAAAAAAAAAGATTTGCAAAAAATTAAAAAAAAAAGTGAGATTCATTTTTAAAGAATTTTGTCTATAGTCGTACTGTACTGACAACCGAAAAAGCCACATAGAAATCTCATGAAAGAAGAGAAGGAAAAGGGAGAAGGAAAAGGGAGCAGAGGGGGAGGGGACTAAGAGAAAGAGGTGAGAGAGAAGGAGGAGCAGCCAGATGAGAAGGCAGCCGCTGGTGTTTGATTTTTGCTTCTTCTCTGGCTAGGCATTAGAAATTGAAGGTTTTCTCCGGTACTAAGTAAATATGAGGTTCTCAGGGGATGAAGCCATATATATGATTCCAGTGCTCCTCTCTCTTCAATTTAAAAAGAAGGAAGAAAGCAGCCATGTCAATCTTCAAAGCTGTTGGCTGGGTTAGCCCTCTTCATTGTGGCCCAGGACAATAGAGTTTTATCAAAAGGATGAAGCGCAAATCACAGCACAGACAGGGACAGGGAATGTGTCTGCCGAGCTACGTCTCAGAGAACACTGGCCACTTGGGAATTCTGTCTGAAGATAGCTCATGCTCTTAGGAATTGTCTAAAAGATGCATGGGTTTTTAACAATGCCCGTCAGGAAAGAAATCCATTTTTGCTTAAATCAAGTTGCAATTTGAAAAATGCACCACGAAAGGGGTCCTTTTATCACATTTGTTATCTTCACATGTTTAAAGAAGGATTAAAAAAAAAATCAGACCTTATAAAGTGTCCTCTGCTTATTCTGTAAAGCAGGAGACTGTAGAAGCAGGGGGATTGATATGGGGCCATTAGAAATATGCCCAAGGGAGGCCATTTTCCTATGAAGACTTACTAATGAAAACTAGTGGATGTTCTTCCAATAACCCAATCTTCTTAAAGGACAGTGAATGCTTATTAGGGAGGATTCTGAGGGAGCCACTTTGTTTCCATCCTTGTAGACTCCCAAGAGTCAAAAGCATTTCTATAGAATATTTATTTTAGCTCTTCAGAGGAGCTGTGATAGTTGCCTTCCCACTGTGCTGAGAGAAACCCTTCCTCAGTGTTCTGTCACTCCTGGAAGGGGTCTGCAGCATAGGGCCAGATTGCCACATTTCAAGAGGAATGAACCTGAAAAACATAACCCAGCTGAGTTCTACTATATAAGTGATCACAACCTTTCCTAATGAACATCAGCTTCTTGGGTGAGGTTTGGTGGAAGAATTTTTACAAAACGCAGTTGGCGTTTTTAAAGAAGAATTGATGAAAACCTTGAGAAATGGATGCCACACTTAAAGGCCTCACTCATTTCAGAAAGCACTCATATGCAGAGTTAATAGAAGGAAGAGCAGTAAGAAAGTAAAGAGGAGGAGGAGGAGGATCTAGTCTACTCACACACCATTAATTTTAATAGGACAGACTGGCAGTCATTGCTCTTCTTTCTGAGCTTTTAGAGTGTAGATATCATTAGCTTCTAAATCAAGGAAAACCTTTTTTCTCTCTGTTTTCAATCCAGTGGTCCTTAGGATAGTTGATAATTCACAGATAGCTCTGACCCTGTGAAGATGAGGAGGAGGAAGGTCAGCAGGGGGGCCTTTGGGAAGAGAAGGTCATGGCTGTGAGTCAAAATGGCCGAAGGCCTCAGCACCCCATCAGTGGAGCAGATGAAGGGGAATTGAGCACATTATATGTGTGTGTGAGGGGGGTTGGAGTATGCCTATATGAACGCAATGCCCCCAGAAGCTAGAACTATTTTCTGAGTTCACGCTGTTCATGCTGCTTCTTCGTCCACCACACATTCATTGCCCACTTCACATCTGTCAGACAGTAAAGATAAATACCAGGTTGGGTACAATAGAGAATGTCGGACCTTGCAAGGACAGAGCTGATGCATGTGCTTCCAACAAACCATGCTTGTGATGGTGGGCTGTTGGCGCTACAGATCTTCCTTTAGTGTGTTTACGTTTATGGTAGGTATGTGAGCCCACTTCAGCAGAAATTCCAGCGTCTAGGTGCAGAAAATGGGAAGAAAGACATAGAAAGAATTTTGTCTTGTTGAGACAAGATTAAATAAAATAGTTAATAAATAATCAAATAAAATAGTTAATAAATAATTAATTAAATAAAATAGTTAATAAATAACAAATTAAATGAAATAAAAGGAACAAACAACTCATAATTTCAACATCACCAAATATCAAGCCAGTTAAGATAACAACATAAAATGCTTTACTATGACAATTTACAAATGTAGAGAACCATAACTTTTATCTATGTTAGGATATAAGAGATTTGAGAAATTCCCAAAGTACTTAAGATGTATTTTTAAAGATTTATTGTTATTATTTTTTTTTGAAGAAAAATTCTCCCTATCGAAGGCTTGGGTTTGTTATAACTTTATATATTAGCTGCATAGTTATCAGCTTTTCTGTGATTTATTGTACCCAACCTACATTTATGTTTAATGCACAGTAAATGTGAAATAAATATTAATGCATGATGCATGACAAAACAGCCCAAAGAGCAGGACTCAGAAAACAGTACTTTCATGTGCATGCTAGTGTTGAACACTCTTTTTATTTACCTCTTTTATTTATCTCCTTTTGTTTACCTCTCACCCAGGCTACCGAGGACAGAAAGGGGAAAGAGGTGAACCTGGAATTGGGCTGCCAGGGAATCCAGGTCTCCCTGGATCTTCAGGTAATGGGTTTGCTACCTCTCTGGGCATGCAGGCCTATCAAAATAGGCGCTTTCTTCCCTGTGGACCTGTTCATCTGAGTGCCCCGTGCGGGCTGCACTCTCATAGTGTGTTTTATTTCATCAGCAGTGGGTTTGCCAGGCTTGCCCGGTGCCCCGGGGCCTCAGGGACCTCCGGGACCCAGCGGAAGATGTAATCCAGAAGACTGTCTCTATCCTGGGTCTCCTGCCCACCAGCAGGCAGCTGGGAAATGAAAACTGCAGAGGAAGACGTTGTTTCTGGAGAGACCTTCATGCCGTCGGAGCTGTCCATGCAGGCCTCACAACCCCTTGTTCTCAAGGCTTACGGGTTTTGGACTGTTTTACTTCCTTTCTTTTTTCTGACGTAGGGCAGACGTCCAAAGCAACCGTCTGAGTCTTCTTCTGACAGTGACTGGAATTCATTATTTTGAGATGTTTCCCAGCCTCGCTCTGTATGTTTTGCTTTACTCTGGCCCTGAGTTGTACTCGGTGGTATCCTGTGGAAAAAACAGAAGAGAGCACATCACTGGTTCTTCAGAAGAAATCACACGAGATGGATTTGGTACACAGACAACATACGCTTTGTAAACTCGTCAACATGACTAGCCTTTGATTTCCAAATTTTCCTTTTTCTAATTTACCTTGATATTTTCTTTGCGTTTAAATTTATTGCCATTGCTTAGAATTTTCTTTCTGCTCATTTGAGTTTGAAATAGTGCATTATTGACTGATTTTTATAAGAAGTCTTATACCGTCCTACATTCATTCTATTTATACAGAAAAATATGCAATAAGCGATCTGCTTTTAACTTATTAAAAAAAAAAACAAACTGTGGGGGCCTCTTTATCAGGGAGCCCCAAAATTCATCCTAGCCAACTACTGAAATGATTTCGTGACTTCCTAGGAATGAGCTCAGTTTGAAGCACTCATACGCTTGGCATGAGCATACGCTACATGAAAAAGGAAGAACCGATTTGACCCTATGCTCCCTTGAGTGAGTCTCTGACGGTGAACAGAAAGTGGCTTTCCCGAAGAGGTGCTTGGTGGTGAAGGCACCAGGCTCTCTTTGGTACTTGGCAAGCTTTCGT
Source organism: Psammomys obesus (assembly GCF_907164565.1). Classification (NCBI taxonomy): domain Eukaryota; kingdom Metazoa; phylum Chordata; class Mammalia; order Rodentia; family Muridae; genus Psammomys; species Psammomys obesus. The sequence continues at coordinate 3,055,866 of NW_026585580.1, read as the reverse complement.
AGCCTGGCATTATCTTTTTCTGGCTTTGTGATTCCCCAGGCCTGCCATCGGAGCTAAGCACAAGATTTGCAATGACAGGAAAAGAAGAGTCCTCACTTGGAAAGTGAAGGCAGGGTGTCAGCAAATGCCTTTTGAGTACCTCAAGTCCTCGTGCTTCCAAGGAGATTACTGTTTTCTCGGAAACTACAGAAAGGTCCAGCTCAGCAGAGGAAAGCCAGAGACTCTGGGGTTGGGGGTTAGCTCAGCGGCGGAGTGCTTGCCTAGCAATCCTGAAGGTCCCAGGTTCACTCCTCAGCCCTGGGGGAGAGAAACAGATGCTCTGAAAGGGAGCAAAACCTCAGCGGTCTTAGCTAAATTACCCGATGGTGTCTTTCCACTCTGCTTGTTCATTGCTTGGAGAAACAACTGAATTCCTAGGATACTGAGCACAAGGGCGTGGCTGAGACCTCGCTTCTGGGTCCCCTAAAAGCTGAGCACGTGCCACCAGCGCGCTGCAGTCACAGAAACTAGGAGTCCACACCTCAAGGAGCGGCACACATCCCACAGGACAAAGGGATGCTTTATTGTCCGTTAATTGAAAAGACAATGAGTTTAGAAACGCAACCGAAAGTGGGAAAAGCTGCGAATGGAGTTTTCCCGGGGAAGCGTGCCTGACAAAAGGCAGAGTTGGTTTCCAGTGCACCCATGATTTGAACCGGTTTCCATCACAAACAGATGAGCTGCTGGCCAGGTACTGTCAACATGGCTGTGCATAAAAATAACTTCTTAGGTATTTCGTATTAAGTTCTGCTGTATATTTCGATACAAGTGTATTTATTTTTTCCAAGTCCTACTTTATTTATTGTCAGTGTCTTGAACTTTAAATTGCTTATTCCTTTGTTTTCTTTCATATGCAATACCTGCCATGGTGCTGTGTTTTAAACTTACACAATTAGAATAGGCAAATGCTTGCATATGTATCGTCATAGTCAAACGGTAATCTAACCCCCCCAAAGTGTACATAAGGTAAAAAGTTGGTGCTATATGTATATTTTGAGCTTTTAATTTGTTGAATTTTCTGAAAACTTACAATGTACCTGACACATATGAATTTACTTGAATTTGCTGTATAGCTAAGACTTTTATATGTTTTCAAAGATTATTTTTCATAATTAATTGAACAGCTCTTTATCCTTTTGGCTTATTCAAAAATATTTATTTTATAATTTTAGTATTTTCATGAACATTTGGCTGGTGGCAATCACTTATTTGGAGTTTTTTTTTTTTCTTTTTTTTTCTTTTTGGTTGATCAACTCATCTGTATAAAAAGATGCAGTTAATTTTCTTGTTTTATAAATTATATTCACTTATATTCACTTCAGTTCCACGGAACAGAATCCTTTCTTACAAATTGTATAGTTATTACTCTTTCTTTTTCTAATTTCTGTGAATGTATGACTGGCTTATTCCTGTTTCAAGGACTTATATATTTGTTCACATGACTTGAGGAGTGTTGAGGATATGATAAGTTACATGATGCATACTGAAAGTTGCCTGTCACTGTAATTCAAGCTCATTTTTCTTCACTGAATCTGACATAACTAGAAAGATGAGACTGATCACATGCTACAAACCCTCAATCCACTATTATTTATTCTTCAACTTCTTTTTCCTCTGCCTCAGCTCTGCTCATAGCAAGGGGCTCCAAGGCATTCTTGGTTTTGCTAACACAACAAAGAGTTTGGCAGGTGTTCAACCCTTTAATAAAAGTAAACAAGGATAATTTGGTCCCCAAAGTAGGATAAAAAATGTCCCTCCAAATAACCATTTGTTTCATTAAAGAAAAACCTGTTTACTTCAGCTGTTGTTTATAGCAAGGGAGAAGAATTATTAATTTTCTCTCAATTGTACTTCAGATACATTTTAAATACAAAATAATTACAGGCCACAATGAGAATATTAAAACTATTTTGTTTTTCTTCCATAAACGAGGATGTTCAAACAGTCTCAATTTTATGCCAGCTCGGTTAGCAGTTCTAGGTAGAAATCTTCCTATGTAGAGAAGATCTATACTCAGTTAATTTTTTCTGGCTTTTAAAGTCTAATGAAAAGAAGAATGGCTTGTGCACATGCCCATTGTTCCTTCCAAATGGAAACATTGACTGTTACTTCTAACACAATGGCAATACAGTCAATCTTGAGTTTTTCAACTTCGTACCTTGATTTAATGACTTTAACCTCCTTATGTGCTTTTTGCTTGTGTTTCAAGATATAGTTGGAAATTAAAATTTTGCCTACTTATAGAGCTTAAGGAATTATTTCATGATATACTGCCTATACAAATTATCATTTGATATTCAGCCTACAGAGTAATTTCTATGACTATGTCTTAGGCATTAAATTTGGTTTAGCTCTTCTGTTTCTGCAGCCCCTCCCACTTCTGAGAAACTTATTATATACCTCCTTTTGTCCACAAGGTGGTGTTTGAGGCAGTTTGTTCAGAAGTGAACAAGTTCCCAGAAGTCTAAAACCTAGAAAAGGCTGGTGGACAGCTGAGTCAGACATTGGCCTTTGCACTTTTTTTGTTTTGTTTTGTTTTGTAAATAATCTTTGTAAATTATATTTCATTTAATTAAGTTGTGCTTTTCCAAAATTTCAGCCTCTCTGTGAGGCAGGCATAATAACTTTGTTCATTGTTTCCCATTTATTTATTCATTATGCATATAGCCACATGTTACATGCAAATTTGCTGTAAGGTTGTCTTGTGTTACTCTTGTATTTTAGTGACTAATGTGCAAACACCTGGACATCCATCCTCCCCTACAAGACAGGACATATACTCGAAGACACTCTTTTGCCAATTAAAAAACATTTACCTTAGCACAAAAAGTAGACGATTTATATGTTACACGATGCCTAATTTTGCAATTAACTTTGTGCAATGTCTATCTCTAGAAACATGGCCCTACTTACACAAATAAGTAGGAACACTGTTTTTCAAAATTCCATCCTTATTTTTTTAATGCCGTCTTCTTTCTGGTGCTGGTAATAAATACTTTCTGAGACTGGGAATTAGGCCCAGTGATGTTGAGGTTATTTGAATGAGAAAAGCTGAGCAGATTTAACCTCTCCCCTTTCTCTTAAATTATTTTCCACACATATCTATACACACCTACTGTGTGAAGATACAAAGTGTTTTCTCTTCTGGCTTCAGAACAGAGAATACACTCCCCCCCCCCCATTTTTTTTTCCTCTTCTCTCAGAGGTTAACCAAAACCCTATGTGGAGATTACCAGCAGAGTTTAATTAAAAAGTAGCATTTGTTGTATTAAATTTGTTCAATGAGGGGAATTGCGGGGAACAGGAAAAGAAGTTATTTCTGTTTTTATTTACCAATGTAGCTAGAGCTATCATATTAGCATTTCACTAAACAGGATCATGTAGGGGACTTCATTTTGTTTGAAGTGTCTGCAGCGCCAAGAGAACACTAATCCAGACAAGTAGACCCAGCAATAAAATAATTATCCGAAAGACAAGACAAAGCTAGGAGCATCTACGTGAAAAAAAAAAAAAAATGTCAAATTCGTTTCCAGTAGTTATCTCTGGTGTGACTCATGCAGTCAGCTACCAGCTTGATGGACTTGTCGAGAGTGAACGCTAATGATGTAGGCATCACTAAACTTAGGACTAACTGCTTAAAATTTAACACAAGCCTGGGTGCTGGCTTGACCATAACAAGCCTGCAAGCATAAAGATTCACTTTTGCAACTTTTTATTTTGCTGTGGTACTTAAAGTACACTTGGGAGGATAAATACTTTTGCTGAATTTAAATTCAGATTGTGTTGTGGAATATTTTATAACTATTTATTTTTAAAATAATGTTTGGGATGTACTTTCATCCACTTTGCTCGATATCTTAACTCATCAGCTACACGAGGTTTAATTTTTATCACGTTATATGGAACGCCACCCACTTTATCACAAACCCCAGTGAACAGACACATGCAGGCCTGGGTTCCTCTGGCTTTATCACGCAGCCTGAACGTGTTGCCTCTCTCAGCCATAAAGAAATTGACTCTAAACCAGGGAACTCTAAGGTGCGATTCTTAACACTGTGTCTACACTTTAGCCCTTCTTGGCAGCTGAAGCCGCAGGAAAGTTCTATTATGGTAGGTCTTAGCCACACTGAGCTTCACAATCACCCAAGCACCAAGAGCAAACCAGGGAGCCTGAGACTGATCTATTGCAGGTGCTCACAGTTTGAGTGCGTAACCTGCCTGTCTGGTAGCTCATGAAAAGCCCAGTAGATTGATTTCAGGTGATAATTATAAACAGAAACAGAAGTCAGAGTCAGCCCAAAATGATGGTCTCTTCTAACAGAAATTAAAATCAATTTCGGCTCTTTGCCAGAGAGAATTCTGAGAAAGCTAAGAAGCATCACCAGGAAATTTCCTCACATAATAAGATGTTGGTATAGCAATAAGTATTTAAATATGTGGTGTGCTTTCTAACAGAAGTTAGTTACGTCAAAATGTGCCCGTGGCTTTCTATGTCCATATGGACTCGCTAAGGACTTAAACAGTTCCTAACTATTCTTTCCTTCTTACTCCCTTACAATAAATTAAGTAGGTGCTTTCTAAGGGATATTGTTGTCTTCTCTTATGCAACTGTGAACTTGGAGACCAAATGAAAAGCACATCAAAACAGACTGTAATAAGAAGACACAAATCCCAAAAAGTTTCTTGGAGTCAATTTCTTCAGTTATTAATGAAAGGCAGTACACAAAAGCATGGAAAACAGAAAGTTAGTATGAATTGCCGTTTGTCGAGACTACAAATATTTACCAGTGGCCTCTTTCCAATAACCAGATCTAGCAAGCATGCTGCAGTTCTTTAGATAATATTCTAAAAACCATTTGAACACATGTGTTACATATACAGTATTGTGGTTGGAAGTTTGTGTTTAATATTTACTGAGCCATATGCACTGACAGTTCAGCATCACAAGTTCACTAAAAACAACCTGGAAAGTATTTTACTACATAAACTGATAACCTACAAGTGTTAAGCACAAGTATTATCTTACAGTTTTAAGATTGTTTGTGGCCACTTTTCACCTGTACCAAAATAAAGAACTTACTAATGTGTCTTTCTTGGTGCTGTTTCCATACCCCCTTCCCCAGGGTCATCAACATGTTTAAAGGTAATTCTCTTGACATTTGAAATCATTTGCATCATGAGGGATTTTCCACCTCTATTGGTTGGTTAACTTTAAACCTGGAGATTCTGTACCTCAGAAACACTATGCTATCTCCAAAATTAAGCAATACAGTCACAGGGGAGCTTCCGAAACAGGCAGGGGTTTATAGTAAGCACACTTTGGGTCTAATAATGTTTTTAAATTGCAATATTGATTTAACCAGCATGAAATCTAAAGCATTTCAAGTCGGCCGCCTAACGATGTGACTACTCCTTGCTACTCTTCTGTTAGACAGAAGACAATCGCCCAAAATCAGCATCACTGAATCTGTATGCTCAGACTGGGAGATGATTTCCAGACTCCTTAACCAACCTGTTGGCCATCTGGGTTGAGCATCAAATCATACTCCCAACTGAAGCAGAGTAGAAACAAACCGGAAATCGTTTGCTCTTGATTAACATGTCAGTTTGTGAGCAGCTTCGATCGCCTACACATTCCCCTCTTGGCAAGTCCTCTGGTGGATATATGTGCACCTTTGGAGGTTCTGTCAAAGCAGAGGTGGAGATCTCGCCTTTGCTAGGGGTATGCACCGGGTCTGCTTGCGTTCAGCAGCTGTCTTTCATGGAGACGCTTCCCTGGGCACTTTTCTTCACAAGTTCTTCATTGAGAATTAGTGCATTTGTAAACTGTTTTCTTTGACTGAACTGTACCGTGGGTTGTTCCTCCCATTGGGAATGTGCAGGGTTTGCATAAGCTTCCGTAAGTGGCTGTTCCTGGCCCGGCTTACTGCTCTCGGGGAGCTTGTCATAGAGTTTTGATATGCATCAGGTTTGTGTAACAGTTGGATGAACTATTTGAATTTTTTTTTATTTCTTATGGAGACGATATTATAGAACTGAGGAACATGCTTAATTACTTAATTTTTCTTTTCCTGTACTTGATAATGTCACTCCAATTAAAATAAAAACACTTTGATGGAAACAGTGTTTCTTTGCATGTTGCATTATGTGTCGTAACTGTTTTCTAAAGAGTATACAATATTTTTGTGTAATGTACCAGGGAACTCTAACACATGCCTCCGCCTCTAAAAACTATCTTGCAAACAGGAAGAAGGACATCCTTTTAGTCTCTAGAAGTGGCGCTGATCTATGTAGTCAAGTTGGAATCTCTCTCTTTAAGAATGATCCATGATAGAAACACAAAACTAAGCAATACAGTCACAGGGAAGCTAAAAGCCATGTAAAGAAATCCCATCCAGATTTCATATTTGATTTAACCATATAAAATTATATAAAATTATAAAACTATATAAAATTTAACTATGTAAAAATTCACACGGGGAACATTTGATATAAAAATACCATTGGAACTTAACTCTTCTTTGACCTTAGTTTCATAAACTAACTGAGGACCTGTTGGCCTCTGTGTGGGACAAGTCCCAAAGATGCACTGTGACACAGGAAGTACATTAGGTCTGGTAGATAATTCAAGCACAGGTTGATGGAACGGCAAACCAGCGTCTTTATGCAAACACCGACGAAGCACTCGGGAAACACCTCATTGTTCAGAAGATAGTCTTTTTACAAGGGGAGGTGGGCTCTAGTACACGAATATTGGGAGGTTAGCCTCATTTTCCTCAATGGACAGCTCATTCAACCATCTGAACCATCTGAGTCACGCTGGACTCAACAGATATTTACAGAACATTGCATCCAGTGGTAGCACAAAGACCTGCTCAGTATTTTGGGAGAAGGGGCGTATATTCATTGTGCTTTGTTTGGTTTGGGTTCTGGGTTTTTTTGGGGGGGTCCTGGGGGGTTGAAGGATAATTTTTTTTCAGTTTCTTCACTTTACATCCCAAGGGCCGCCCTCCCTCCTCTTCTCCCAGTTCCCCACCCTTTCCTTCTTCCCCCTTCTCTTCTCTCCTTCCCCCAGAAAAGGGGACCCCCTTCCCCCTTACCAGTCCTCCCCAGCACATCAGTTCACATCAGGATTGAGCATATCCTCATCCCCTGAGGCCATGCAAGGCAAGGCCGCCGGGGGAAGTGATCCAGAAGCAGGCAAGAGTCCATGTTAGAAATAGCCCCGGCCCCATGGGGCTGAGTTAGTGGTCTCTTTTGGTCTTCTTGTGAAGTTTCTGTCCCCTCCAGGTCCTTTCATCTTTCCCCCCAACACTTCTATAAGACACCCCCTAGGATCTCTGCCCCAGGCTTGGCTGCAAGTCCCAGCATCTGTCCTGATCCAGTGCTCAAAGGAGCCTCTCAGATGACAGTCAAGTTAGGCTCTTGTTGGTTTTATATAGACAGTCTTTGTCACATTATGGTGAAACATTCATCCCTTACCATTTCCTCCCTTCAGTCCTTCTCTTCATTTCTGTGCCTGCTTGTTTACTGTCTCCCTCTTGCTTTCATGACATATATGTACTATACATGAATGTGAATATACATGAATATATATTAGTGATTTTATGTACCTATAAAGAGTTCTAGAACCCATGAGAGAAAGAACGTGATGCTTTTATTTCCGCATTTCATTTACTTTAGTTAATATGATGATTTCCTGTTCTATCCATTTTTCAGGAAAGGGCGTCACTGAGTTCTTCTTATGGATCAATAAAAGTCCATTGTGTGTGTGTCTGTGTGTTACACTTCACATTTTCTTTATCTCTTGTCAGACACCTACAGAGATTCCATACTTTGGCTATTGTGAACATCGCTGCTAACAAACAGGGACAGGTGGGTGTTCCCACAGTGTTCGGAACTAGAACCCTTTGGTATACACCCAGGGGTACGACAGCCATGTCATATCAATGTTGTGTGTTTATGTTTTAGCCAGCAAGTATGTAAAGAAAAGAGAAGTCCTAAAAACTGGTGGTGGGATTGTGACAAAGTCATTATGAAAATCATTGTAGAGATTCAAAAAGCAAATTTTTAAACCCTATAAATGCACATACCATAAAATCTGCATGTCTGTGTATACACCTAAAGAAGATTAAGTCAATTAACAGGATCAAACCCTTGTCTATCATTAATAAAATTCCACATCTATTGCAGCAGTATACAATAGCCAAACTATGGGATCACAACAAACGTCCTTCAGTAGATGAATCAATGAAGAAATGTATCTTTGTATGTTCTACCAAATGGTGTTTTATTGACAGGAGTATGGATGGGAGAAGAAAGCATCATGTGACATGGAAAGACAGATACCACATGTTCTTGCTGTTTTCTGGAAATCAGAATAGAACCGTGGTCACTAGAGAGTATGCACAACAGGAGAAAGACCAGGAAGAAGTTTAATACAGGGCACAAAACCCAGACTGCAGGGATCACCTACAGTTCATCTTTAACATATTGGGGTAACTACCGGTTAAAGCCATCTATGGTGAATCTCAAAGTGACTAAGCTACACAATCCCTAACACATAGAATAGTAATTGAAGAAGTGGAAATTAGTGTTGCCCTGATTTAATCATTATAAACACGTGTATTTAATTGCCATAATGCAACCCTAAACTGCCTAAATTTTCACAAGAATTCAGTGCCTTTGGTAAGTTGCTTTGTAAAACTTACAAAACGTGATGGGAAGTAAGGTATTTTTGCATCAGTGAGGCTCTAAGGAGGAGCTAACAACCTCTGAAAGGTAAGTGTGGTCCCTAACCTAGAGACCAAGCTGGACTTGACTTACAGTACTCTGAGAACTCTGAAATAGCATTCAGTGTGTTCTCCTAGGGAACATGAGTTTGCAATTTTCATTAGAAATTCAAAGAAACCCATTAAGTCTCAATGCACACACAAACACACACACACACACACACACACACACCACACACATATGTTCTGTCACAGGGTAACCCTGTGGACCAGTAAGAACTTTTCAGTATTTCTCCAGATGGAATAAACTAGTAAAATAAATACAGTTTGGGAAGTCAGTTTTAATGCATCTAAAAGAGTTCAATCAACATGTAACCACATTTAACATGACTATATATTTGAAAACATACAAAAGATTATGAAACCATGTTTATTTGTTCTTTGGTACAGCCAGACATGTTACCCCAAACTTTTAAAATAAATAATGTCAGCAATAAAACGTATGCATCTCGGGGTATTAAAAATCACTCTTTGCTTTCATATAGAAGACTTTAAAGTATGAATGGGTTTGGGCTACAGTACGTGCTACTCACAGATTCAGACTAAAGATGGAAACCACCGCATACTGTACAGAGATCGCTTCTGTGACACAACCCTGATGGAGATTTTAAGCACCGGTTTTATCGAATGTAGTGGGTGTTTTTTTTTTTCCTTACTATCCTAGCGATATTTGATATAACTGAATTAATAATCTGAGAACAATATGTAAATTGAGATGAAGATGAGGACAGCAATTGAGGTAAACTAAACAGTTTTGTTGTTGTTATCGGCACAGTGGCCCACAATACATCACATATTTATCCTAGCACGGCAAAGTTCAAGATCCTGGGAAGAGGATTGTAAGTTTGGCTCAAAAGAAATTGGATTTGATTTTTGTCCGATGACTGTCCTGTCTTCCTTCCATGGACAAGGAAGAGGACTCACTGAATAGCACCATGGTTCTAAATCTGATTGTCAAGTAGGACTTGTGTAATCATGTCAGAGGTGAAACCTTTTGGTCTTTGTCCCAGTGGTGGATATTGCTTCTCCTCCACGCTCCTCTACCGGGCATGGTTTGTGTAGAGGGCCTATAATGCTAAGGCTTTCACTTGTCAGGACCTTTGCTGAATGCTCTTTGACCAGACTGCAGGGTGCAAGAGGCTGGCTCACAGAAACCAGGAGCGCCCGGAGGACCCGGGGGTCCCGGCACGCCAGGAATTCCTGCCACTCCCGGGGGACCTTGCTCTCCATCTCGGCCGTTTTTCCCGTAGCTGGCAGGTCCTGGATCACCTGAAACAGGCAAAACCCCACACATGTGAACAAGCTATTGATTAGCAGAAGACCCTCAGAGCCGAGCAGTGCGCCACAAGACGCTTGGCAGACGCCTTTGCAGAGGGCCCGTGAAGATGAGACGGGGAAGCCCCATTAGCGGGTGTCGGTTTCACAGAAAGCGATTTCCGTGTCCGTCTCCCACATTTCCATCTCGGCGGCCTGCAGCCATATATGTCTACTGAATACTGAAATGTGGCTGGCCCAAACTGTGGTAAACTGTAGGTATAAGATTAGGCTGGAATTTGAAGGTTTAGCATAAAAGGAGTGTAAAACGTTTTAGTAATGAACGTTCAACATATTACCTAATGTGACAATATTTTGATCCTAGTGAGTCAAGTAAACTGCACAGGCATCCCTCAGTTTACAGTGTGGTCATGCCGAGAATGTAATTCAAGTAAAAAAAAAAAAAAAAAGCAAGCCCCCAACCTGCCAAACATCGGAATTTAGCAACCCAACAAGCCACAGAGAAAGCAGGCCTTTCCACTTGTGGGTGCACAGCCAATTCTGCGCTTCCTGGCGTCAGAGGAGAAAAAAAAAAATCATATCCTGTATCACTAACTCCATAAAAAGGTCAAAACTCAGAAATTTTTAAGAGAAGCTTCTACCAACTCTGTCGTCACAAAGTGGAAAAATCCGAGGCTGGCTGCAGCAGGTGAGTGACGAGCCGTATTACTAAAGTTGATCTCACCTGACTCTGCACCTTTCCCTACTGAAGAGTCAAGGTCACACACGTGGCTCTGTGGCTCACATCGTCTTTCTCATGAGCAGTGCAGCCTCGCGGCCTCCCCCATTTCCAATCCACATCCAAGCAAAGATAAGCTTAGCTAAGAAGGTGAAAACACGCGCCTCCACGACAAACGGTTTTCAATTGTTCATAAACAGCCATTTATGAACAATTCAAATCAGAAAAAGAAAGGAAGCCTCTTAACCTTCATCACCTACAGAATGGGATATTTGGGTTTGTTAGCATCAAGTTCTGTCCATTAAATGGTGGACCGTCTCAATTATTAAATATTATTTGTTAACGTCTCTTAGGAGACACACCACACTCCCAACAAAATTCCATAATCTTACCCGAACATGAGTTTCAACACGGGCATTTCTACTTTGTCATATTTGCGCAATAGGGCAGCTATCCTGAGGCATAGCGCCCCATAACAAAAAAGGGGTTTCTATGGAATGCGTCCCCCTTCGCATCAATAGTGTGTTACCACGAGAGGGATGCTAAGAAAGCAGCAAGCATGCACCTGCATTCGCCATGACAATCTTCTTACAGAGAATCTCTCTCTGCCTCGTGCAGAAGCCAAAAGCAAATCTTCAGATCCAGTTACACACTTTTGTAGGTAGAGGTACCCCCCTATTTTCCCAAGGTTTTCATCTTTTTCCTGTTTAAGTGGTCTAATTACATACATCTCTTGTAATGACCTGCTCCTATTAAGTGGTATTATCACTACACATCTCACATATTTTGATACGTCGGAGACCCTACTTTACGTACGTCTCATTCTTCCGTGTGTCTTATATCAGGCTCTCTACAAAGCAGTGTGAAGAGGGCAAACCATTAGCAAGGTTTAAGGGAGAATCATTATCTTTGAATGTATGCGTCTCAAGGATATAGTTGAGCAGAAATGTGTTATTTCCAACAAATTATCTCATAGGCTTTTATCCAACTAGAAGTTGAGATGAAGCAAGCGATTATCCATTTCCTTTAATGGGAGAAAGGCTTTATCCACAGCATCTATCTATAAGGCTGTCACAACTGCTCCCACAGCAGAGACCTCTCCATCCCCTGACATTAGAGACAGTTAAAGGGTGAGTGGATTATTTTTTCTTTTTTAGTTGTAAAAAAAGAAAAAATAGGCCACATCTAACTACATATGAAAGGAGGTTTTCATGCCCTTTTTCAATAGGGATTTCACACTGAGATATGTCAAATCTGTCTTTAAAAAAATCAAACCAAGACCAGAAGAAAATGACCATGCTCACAGAAGAAACTAAAGTCCAAAGACCATAGGGGCTGGGCAGCTAGGGTAGATAGCCAAATCTTATTTTAAAAAGAAAATGGCTGTGTTAGGACTTTGGGAAGGCAAAGCCATGGCTGAGTGGCCATCATAGACCCCTCACACTCCAAAGCAAGAACTGTAACCCTGTACAGAGAAGGGTTCTTGGCAACAAAGGTCACCAGCGAACAGGCCTGGACTGGAAAATATCCCACTGCCTTTGCTAAAAGAAAACATAATATGAGAGTAACAGAAAGGACCATCGCGGTCCTATCTGGGGAGCCCCCCAAATAGACACAGAGAGTGAGTGGGTGGTAGCTGGAGGATGGGTGACCCCAGCCCTGCTCCTGATGGCAACTACCGCAGGGAACGCCAACCAGTGCTTCAAATAAGACCTGCCCATTTTCCGATGTGACCAGCCCCTTCAATTTTTCTTTCACATTAGTAAAATATTACCCTCCCAGGTAATATTTAAAATATTAAACTCCCTTTAACCTTAAGTTAAAGGGAGTTGATTCTTTAAAACACAAACATTAGAAAGAAACAACCACAAAAGGAGACAGGTGTGGAAGGCCCATGCCTTTAATCCCAGCACTTGGGAGGCAGAGCAGGTGGATCTCTATGAGTCTGATTCCAGTAAGTTCAAAATAGAGATGTCAAGGCCAGTCAAAAATACAGAGAAAAACCCTGCTTCAAACAACACTGAAACCAGAGAGATTCCTAAATCCTCACACAGAGTCTCCCAGATGAAATGCTGGGGTGTGAACATCTGTTGACCAAGCTGGACTCAAACTCCCGCCTCTGCCTCCTATATGCCAGGATTACAGGCAGGAGCTACCCAGTCCGGCTCCGATCCAACACATTTTAAGGAGATGTGGGCGTTTTATCTTGCTTTGGTTTGACTTGCTGAGTGTGTTCAAGTTTCTTCTTGGCCTTCGATAGAGATGGTGAGGCTGACCTTTCTGTCTCTGACTCTCCTCAGCAGAGGCACAGCGAGCTCCATCAACCTTCAGCCAGGGCCCCAGCAATGTACGCGCTTTGTAGCTACGGCTGGTGCCCATCGCTAACGTCATCGCCAGCACTGTTCATGGTGCCCTTCTCACACACGCCACACGCCTTGCTCACTGCTGACCTCATTTTCCTCACGTGAAAACGGCCTTCAGAAGGCTCCCCACCCAGTCACAGAGCTAGAAAACACTGTAGTCGGTAATAAGGGCCCTTAACCGCTACTTTAGCTGAGCTAACCTTCCACAGCTGATAACCGACTGACTCTCCTGAGGTGATTTGCATAAGGCGGTGTGGTGGTGGTGGTGGTGCTGAATTTGCTGGGTCTAAATTGACTGGGAAGTGACAAGACACGCAAAAACAGAAATTTAAGACTGATTTTTCTTTTAGGTCTCTATCATGGGACACTAAATATGTTTGAAGTGTGTTTTGCCCTGTGTTCATGCCTGGGGTCACAAGTGCTTATCAGTTCTTTGTGAGCCCTATACCCCCACAGCTATGTTCTCCAGGATGCTCTAAATTTTCTGAGAGGGAACCTCACTGTGGGGTGACATTAGGTTACAGTTGGAGTTGATTCATTTTAACTGTTCTATACATAGCGGGTTCAGCAACCACGTTAGTGTCCATCGGCAGCTCTGTGTGTGCTAAAAGAGAGAGAGAGAGAGAGAGAGAGAAAAGACCTAGGTCTGAAGAACCTTCACTACGCCCTGCCCACCCTGTGGGTCTGTTGACTCCACAAACTACCTAATGACGACACGGCTTTCTGAAATGTCAACAACCATACTGCAGGAAAGTTTTCATGATGTTAGGAAGAATCGACTAAAAACATCTGTATCATTCTCTGCGCGGACACTAGAGGGCAGGCATGGTACACTTATGTAGGCAGAGCCTGTCCCCTAACACTTTCCAGAATGAAACAACAGCACGCACACACAAAGGAAGGAAAAAAAAGCATGCAAATAACTGTCAGCGTTAAATAAGCCATCTGATGATGACTGCAACGGCTATTTCATCTTTGAGGATGTGCCCTCAAGATTCTTTTCATATATATATGAATATATATATATATATATATATATATATATATATATATATATATATATGCCGAGCTTATCTCTGTGGTATTTTACATGATTCTTCGTTTAATTTCTTCCTTCCTCTCCCTAGCGAGTCTGAGTGCAGAGAGCAGCCAGGATTTATTATTAAATATTTTTCCTGGAAATGCCCTGAGTGCTGAGTTACTAGTCACAGATGGGCAGTTCAGTGGCAGCAGGCATGCTGGGGTGTTCCTTAATGAGATGACCTAAGTGGGCATTCGCACTAGCTAGCTCTGGTTTAAAAAAAAAATGGAGAGGGAAGGGAGGGAATTAAAGGCTCAGCGGTTGTTTATAAGATCTGCATAGCTCCAGGAGAGAGGCAGAAAAATAAGAGGTTGGAGATGTGCCCACATCAAGCAACTATGGTGACAGAGACAAACTAGCCACACTGGACAACCTGTCATTTTTGTCTATTTCATGAACCTAGACTCAGGAAGCGTAAATACTTCCCTCTACCATTTACAACCTGTGATACCTTTGTTAGGGTGTGTGACCTCGGCCAGTCTACCTATGCTCAAATATAAAGAAAGGATTAAGTACATACAGCACAGTCAGCCGAATCTCAAGGTGGGGCTTAGCCAGGCCCTGCTCTGCGGCCTTTACATGTTTCAGCATGTGGGTATACCCTCCTAGAATAGCCCATGAGGGTTTGTAGTTCTGACTCCTGTTCCACAAGAAGGAACTGAGAGCAGTATTCACTGGAAGCAAAGAAGAGAAGGGTCCACAAGTCCTGGGAGCCTGCACCCAGGGCCACAGCTCCCCAATCTATGGCTCAGAGAACATGGAGAAAGAGAGAGTAGAAAGATTATAAAGCGGAAAGACCAGGAAATCTGCTGTGAAACAGTGTCTCCTGGAAATGGCTACATAAACAAGACAGGAATGATGACAATATCAATGAGCATTGTAATGTTGAATGGAGAAATTTCTCAGGGTCCTATCCCTAGACAAAGAACCACAGGCATCTAGGAGTGCTGGGATTGCCCTGTCCCCAGGATGAGCCCCTTATAGGTTGTCCAAGGCAGACCAACCAGTCCTTAAACAATCTATGCACCCCCAACAAGGCCTCAGAGATTCTATTACCACGTGCACACACATACATGTATATGTGAGTGTGTATAATAATTACACACAGAAACGAGAGGCTATCAGTGAGAGTCAGGGTGGAAATGGGAGGAATTAGATTCAGGGCACCTGGGGAGGGAAGGAAGGCGGGAAGTGATGTAATTCTAATTCAATTAAAAATCTAGCTTAAGCTGGGCACAGTGGCACACCTGTAATCCTAGCACTCTAGGAGGCAGATGCAGGTGGATCTTTGTGATTTTAAGGCCAGCCTGGTCTACAAAGTGAGACGTGTGTGTGTGTGTGTGTGTGTGTGGTGTGATATATACATACTATAATATACTATATAGTATACTATATAGTATATAGTATACTATAGTATGATATATGCTATATAGTATACTATAGTATAATATATATAGTATACTATACATATAGTATATATAGTATACTTTATATATATACTAAATATAGTATATACAGTTTTCATATATAGTTTAAAATAAAATTTAAAGAGTAAAGCTTAAAAGAAAGGGGAGGGGATTAGCCATATTTATTTCAATTAAAATTTAAAAACAATGAAAAGTTAAGTTTTAAAGGAGGGTGGTATTTCTTTGGGGTAAGATGTATATTTACCTAGAAGATTCCAAACAGATTCCTGTGCAGAATTCTGTTGAGGTTTCCTCCAGATCTTGAAGTTTTACTATCATTATGCTTGTATCACAAAACCACGGTCTAAGTTCCACTGGGAAATTTGTTTTTTAAATGTCATCCTCTTGGTGGACAATTAAAGGGTGAAATGACCATAGTGGCCAGTTCTCTACAATAATGGCACAGCTTCAAGCAGAGTGTCATGAAATAAAGACCAGCATCGTGGGAGTAGGGCTAATTGAGAGCAAGGTTGCCTGTGAGGGCCCATCAAGAGCGGCAGGAGAGAGAGCTGCAAGGGTTAGCTTCTGCTTTGCCCTTGGCTCCCCTCATCAATGTCAAAAGCAAAAGTGAACTAATAGATGACATTTTTTTCGAAACTGTTCTGGTCACAAACTGTCCAAAGCACTACACAATTGCTTCTTTTTAATTCTAGAATTACGCCATCAGAATGATGTCCTGGGTACTTTGTAAATAAGTAAACTGAGGCACAGAGAGAAACTGATTAGCCTAATGTCATAAGGCTGAGAAGTGGCTGTGGCCTGATTTGAACCCAGGGTTTCTGGATTATGGGTCCTGTGCTTTAAGGGACCGATGGTCAGAGAGCTCTGTCAGGGACCTGTCTGATTCAATTAGCCATATGTATTCAAAGTGATGGGAAGAGAAGGTGAACCGAACATAGAGAACCATCCAGCCGCAGGGCCTCGCTCTCCCCGCGACTGTGATTTGGAAGCTTAGCCTACATTTTGAAAAATAATCTGAAGGTCAAAGTTCGCCAAATGATGTCATTATCCCATCAAGGTAACAAAGACCTCCTCCTCTCCCCTCCAAAAACAGCTGAGGTGCAGGTAGACAGAAATGGAGAAGGGCGAGAAAGATGGCAGCAAAGAGGAGTGGGTAGAAAGCCAGTAGCAGTGGTGAGGGAGGGCGTCAATCAAAAAGGAAGGAGGGGCTCTCTCTTCTCAACACCCGTCCAGTGAGCCCAGATTTTTATTGTGAGCTAAAATCTTCTCTTGATCATTGTAAGTCCAACTAGCTTTTCTTATTTCCAATCTCATATATATATATATCATATATATATATATATATTTATAAAAATCTCGACATGTCCATGGATCCCAATTTTAGAATTGGCAACGCTTAAACTGTCTCCAAATGTAGTCCCCCTTCTAAATTTTAATAAGAAAAGTCCTCAACAGCAATAAAATAGATAATTGGAGGGCAAAGATTTGGGGGGGGCTATAATTATATAATTATAGCCATAATTAAACAGGTAACCTCTGGCAGAATTGTAAAATGGTAATTTCTTCTCCTAAATTTTCCTAAACCAAATTTTCCAAATCCATACTTGAAGCAAGAAACACCTTCCTATGTTTTTCACTCTCTGCTGCTCTGTGTCGTTAACTATGCCCTGTTAGAGTGAACCAGAGTCTTCAACAACTCTCCCCCCACCCCCAAACCAGCCAAATCTTAGCCACTGGTGCGACCCACCCACTACTGAGCTGAGCCAGCCTGGAGCCCCACAGTAGGCTTCCAAGTCATTTCCCCAGTGCATGAGCACACTTCAGGCCTGACCCCAGCGAGAGGATCCCGCTCCTCACAGAAGCCGCTCAGTCCCTCAGCCCACACAGCTGTGGCCTGCGCCTGTGCAGAGCTCAGACAAATTCCCCCCCGTGTTTGCTCTGGGCAGGGTGGATTTGGAGAAGAGTTTCGGTATTTGAAAGCGGAGCTTTTAAAATGAAATTTCAGTTACTCCTTGTACCACGGGAGGAACCGAAAACTTGGATTCCTTTCACAGCTGCTCTGGAGTTCGTAAAGCGTCTGAGCTGGGGCTGCCGTTCGCTAGCACAACGCTTGCCCGGTTAGCAAGTGGAGCCTGACTGGGCCTCGGTACTGTTTTCCTTAAAGCATATCTTTAAGAAGTGAATAGTTCAAGCCGTGAAACCTAGCTACTCACAAGGAATACACTCTTGATTTACAAATCCTCTAATGCGCTATTAAAACCGGTGGTGAAAACTGTGTCCATGACAGGCCAAAGTGACTGAACAGCGCTGCCTTCCAAGTGCTTCTTGGCGCATGCTCCGCCCTTGTCCCACTTTCTCCCCTTCCTTCACTTACCTGGGAGACCTATGGAGCCAGGCAAACCCTTAGGACCTCTTCCTGGAGGGCCACGTTCTCCTTTCTCTCCCAAGTCACCTGCGTCACATTGAAGAAAATGTTATGCTTCCATGTATCTACAGTGTTCTGTATTTTAAACATTAGGGACAGCGCAAACTCACGAAGTGAAAGTCATGAAATTGCTGGAAGCCAGACTGTCATAGACGCGCAGCAAGGCCAAAATCTTACCAACGGATCCAAGCAAGAAAAAAAAAAAAATCAAAAGATTGATCTGTAGCCACTTGATGCGCATTTTCAGTGAAACTCTACAAAGGTAAGAGTCGATGGACCCTCCCTTGATGACTCAATCTATCTCAGCCCAGAAGCACAGCCCTTCACAGTGGCTCTGCCCCAGGAAGAGCAAGAAGAATGTCCTCTTAGCTTTGAGGAATTAAAACCCTTTCCATTTTTAGGTAATAAGAACATATAACGATGAGAATCACTTTAAAAACTACTACAAGCAATAAGTGAATTCATTAATCTAGCAGGATACAAAATTTATATACAGAAATCAATTGTTTTCACATACACGAGCAGCCACCAGTTATGAGCCGTGGCAAAGAAGTACTATTTATAGTAGCAATTAAAATGCTAAACAACTCTACATGGGCTTAACAGAAATATGCAAGTAAAACATGAAAGAAATTGAGCGTTTCTAGTGAATAAGACCTGAAAAAAGTCTTCTGGGATGGAATGACATCCCAAAAAATAGTTGTCATTTCTCCCTGGGATGAATATTCACTACAATCCCATTTTTAAGCACAGAGAATCCCCCCCTTTTTTTTTAGCCAGAGAAAATGATTCTGAAGTTTGTGTTTTAAAAACCACATAAGCTGGAAAAGCCTCAAACCTCATCCAAGGAAAGTAGCATAAAGTCATTAAACCTACCAGTTATTAAACCTATCATAAGGGTGTAGTACTTATCTATGAGGTAGAAAAGTCCACATGGGTGCAAATATGTGTGAGAAATTGGTTTATAACAGAGGTGGCATCTTTTCTTTTTATAGTTACTTTATCACATTTTATGTGTCTTTCCGTGTGTATGCATGTACACATCGGTGCAGGTTGCCAGCAGACACCAGAAGAAGGCATAGAGTTCCCCCTGGACCTGGATGCATGTGAGCATCCTGATGTGGGCGCTGGGAACTGAGATTTGGTCCTCTGCAAGAACAGCCAGTGCTCTTAACTTCTGAGCCATCTCTCTAGCCCTAAAGGTGGCAGGCGATCTTAAGCTGAATAATGGTTAGTGAGTCATCAAATGTTTAGAAAAGAAATGAGTAGCCCACTAGGAAAAGAACTTATAGCTAGACTGCTACTGCATGATAGGATAAATTACAAACAGATTAAATGTCTAAGGAACACAGGAAAACAATGGGGAGACAGCTCAGTGGTTAAGAGCATTTTGTGTCCCTGAAGAAGACTCAGGTTCTGTGCTCAGAACCGCAGCAGATGCCTTATCTGTACCTCCATTTCCAGGAGATCCAGCACCTTCATTGGCAGCTGCACTTACATGGAACGCATATACACAAGCAGGTACACACGCCCAAAAACAAAAATAAATCTTACAAGAATGCGCAAACTACACGATTAGGCGGTCGTGACAAGGGAGTCAAAAATGAGTGTTGCATAGACGAGAGAGGCCCTGCTTTCGTTCATAAATGAACACAAAATTGAAAAGTAACAAAGATGCCTCCGTGGTTCTATTAAACACACCAAGTCTACAGAAAAACACAAAACTGTAGATCGCTGAGGAAAGTGCAAATTGGAAGGGAAGCAGCAATAGTGATCAAATTACAAGCAAAAGTTCCATTTTGCCCAGGAATTCTACTTCCAGAAATTTACTCTCAAAACAATAAAATATTTTGGAATGGAGATGGAATCAGAACTAGGAACGAAGTCTGTGTTGACATTTTGAATTGAGATGATATATGTTCTTTGCTGTGCTCTCTGCCTTGCTGCAGTGACAGACAGAAGACCCTTACAAGGTAAAGAAACACTGAGTTTCTGCTACAGAACAGACTACCCCACAGCTGGGAAAATCACGGGGGGCTCTTTGGAATGGTCTCCTGGACAAATTGTTAAGTGAAAAACAAACAAGGCTCAAATTGCTTGCTAAAGAACACTGTGGCTCTGTTCCTAAGTGGGGAGAGAGAGCACATGTCTCCAGATTTGCATAGCATTGCTTGGAGGGATCTTTAGGAAGTCAGTGGGCTTTATCCTAAGAACGACAATGGAAACTAAGCCTATGGGAATGTTGTGAGAGAAATTCTTTACTAAGTGCCGTTCATACCTTTAATCTTAGGGGGCGATGTAAATGTAGTACTATCAAAAATAAACTTCTTTTACAAATTGAAGTATACTATTGCAATTGCCTCTCACTTCTGACTCAGAAGCCATTGAGAATATTCTGTAGTTGTAACCAAATGGTACAAATCCTTCACAGGACAGTTGATTGAACTCCGGGCAAAAGTAACTGCAGAACAATGTTGCAAAACATTCACACATAGAAATTGTGTGTGTGTGTGGGGGGGGGGGGTTTAGCATGGCTCTCTGGGTGTTATTTATTTCATCTATCATTCACAAGCTGTAACTGTTGGTCTGCCCTCCTCCAAGAGCAGATCAATACAGAAAAGGTGTGAGTCACAGTTATGACGTGTATTTTCTCACACCTCTGTTTCTACACTATGTCACATCTGTCTGACCCACATTAAAATGTCTAAAAACACACATTTAAAAATAAGGTTTATGGCCTGAAACACTAAAAAAAAGCAAGCATAAGGCAGAAAGCCAGTCTGTTGCCTCTCCCAGGCCCCACTGTGCATGCAGGGAGTGAATGCCTCATGGACATTGGTCCTGCATGTGTTCAGTCACACATATTATGGTGTCAGAGAGAACTACCCATGGGGACTAACCTGCCACTCTACTTTGGCATGTGCAGGGGTGAGGGGGCAGGCATAAGCTCTTACCCAAAAGTTCCATTGTTTTTCAGAGGAATGTCAAGAGGAAGACAAAGGCTAAGACATAGCCTGAAGTATCAAAAGTCTCAATAACAAGTGTAGCTTCTTATTTATCTGAGAAAAGCCCAAGATACCATATCAAATCATATCACAGAGTGAGCCTCATGTCTTCTCTTTTTATTAGGTAGTAGTGGAGAAAGAGAACATCTATGTTGAATTATGTCTCTTCTTTAATGACTCAAAATTTAAATTTCAACAGAACAGGGTATGTTTCCTTAAGGAAGTCTTGAGCTGCAAACTTCTGAATAGTGAAAAGCAATATGGTTTTGTTAGATATTACTTTCCCTGTTATGGTAGGATAAGGCCAAGTTCAGTTAATTAGAACTGTGTATTTCTAAATTAGTTATAATGTTAATTGATAAAGAAAATCCAATTTCTCTGCCTGCCTTCATCCAGGTTTCAAAAGTAATGAAAATTACTTTTGAAATTATGAAAATGCTGACTTATATAAATCAAATGAGGAAGGGATGAGGACCTGGAGGAGGATTGTACTGGGATACTGAAGAAGGAAAAACCAGGGAGAAACATATGCGATCCGGAGGGGACTTAATACATGAGACTCGTGCAAGAGGTCTCTCCTGGGTTTCCAACACAGAAATACACTTTTCTTAGAAAAGGTTCTTCTGCTAGTACTAAACACAGCCACTGTTCTGTGCAGTCAAAAGCTCCTCCAGAAAACACTCCACAATCCCAGCCTCTTGTTAAAACTGCCTGGGGTGGGGGAGGCATAGTAAGCTCCCCAAAGCCCAGACCTATTGATGCTGAAACTCTGGAAGTGGAACCCAAACCTGGATTGCTTGTAAAACTCTCAGGGTAAAACTCTCAGGGTGGTTCCTTGTGCAGACAAGGCTGAAAGAGGTAGCTAGACTCTCAGGCCAGCAGGTAATCGTGACCTTCAGGCTGCCTGGAGGGGAGTTTGCTTACTAGCAGAAAGTTAAGATCTGAATAACCACATACTGACTTTCCAAAGCAAACAGGGATGTGATTTCTGTAGACGCTCCAAGGAAACTGTGTTTGGCCACATGGAGATCTCCTGAGAATCTCTTGAACTCGAGTAGTCGGCCCCACCCTGAGTTTCTGATTTAGGGTGTCTGGGGTGAGGCAGAGAACTGTGCATTTTCTTAGAACCATCGTCTTCAGAGTGGTCCAGAAGACCCATAAAGGCATTTGCTGCAGAGTCCTGAACTACTAGCTAAACGGGACAAAGATGAATAAGTATGTGACAATTTCTGAGGAAAGCCCAGAGCTCCATAGGATGGGGGTTTCCCCTTCCCTCTCCCTTTCATCTCTCCATCCTTACAAGAGTCCCAATTAGAGCCTATTTTTGACACGCAACTCTGCACATGCCAAAAGAAAGTAATTAAATACATTGTTCCAACTGAGGGTGTACTTAGCCAACCTCATCAGCAACTCATTTATAGATTCAAAGAGGCAGCAGGCTTGCCCTCTGCCCATTCACTCCATAATATTTATCCCTAATTGGAGTACCACGATTTTTAAAATAAAGGGGAGGGGGTCTCTTGTTTTTTGTGTCACTTGTTTTTATGTCTTTTGTTTTTTATCCTTCTGAAGTTTCCCAGAGAGCTGTCAGGAACACATCACAATGAAGAAACTCCCCACTTTACTTAATTCTCCATAAATTATCCAGCTGAAGTACCTCAGCTGGCAATGCCATCTGGGCCACCAAGACTTTCTGTCAGCTCTGCAGAATGTCTTACACCCTCACCTGTGTTTTGTTTCTGCAAAATTTTTTCCTGTGTACACGCACTTGGTTTGCTTTAAATGAGAGAGGACAGACTCCCATATGAAAGAAGGAATTAACTTAGATTGTGCCTCAGGGCTCAAAATAAAGGTCAGTCAAAAAGGAACAGCCTTACCAGGCCACAGAGGAATGCAGCCAGTCCTGATGAGACCTGAGAGGCTAGTGTCAGATAGAAGGGGAGGAGGACCTTCCCTTTCATTGGACTTGGAGAGGGACATGAGAGGAGATGAGGGAGGGAGGGTGGGATTGGCAGGGAATAGGGGAGGGGCTACAGCTGGGATACAAAGTGAACAAACTGTAATTAATATAAAAAAATTAAAAAGGAAAAAAAAGTAAAGGTACGATGTTAACTTTTGAAAGAGGGGAGAGCATCGCTAATTCCTGATATAATGAGCAGTCGTCTGTCCTGTACCTGTGTGAATTTCATAGACACAAACATCTTCAGACTAGATGCTGTTTTAAGAAAAGCCCTACAGTGTCTTTAGAGTCTCGGTATTTTGCATGATTCTGTGCGCTTGAGTGCAGATCACACATCTGAAGAAAATAGGCAGCTTGTGTGTCTTGCATCTGGACAAAGTAGCTTACCTTTGGGTGGAGAGATGTTTCCACAGTTCTTGCAAAAGACTTCACTTTGGTTCTTATGACCCACATCAGGTAGCTCACAAACGTATGTACAACTTCAGCTCCGGCGGGGTCTGAGGCCCTCTTCTGGCCTCCATGGGGACCCCACATGCATACACACTTACACATAATCAAAAATAAGACTTTTTAAAAAATCTTACCTTTAGGTCCCCTTAAGCCAAGAGCCCCAGGGGGACCCTTCATGCCTGGAAGGCCACGGATTCCCATCTGACCAGGGAAACCATTCTCTCCAGGGGGTCCTGGAGGCCCTGGGGGACCAGGCCTCCCAGGAAGGCCAGAGGCTCCTACATCTGGTCTCTTGAGGCTAGCAGCCATTTCAGCAAAATGCTCTGAAACAGAACAAAGAATCACAAGTCCCAAACACAACAGTGGCTAAGATGAAGGGAACGATACCACCCAGTGGCCTTTATCTAAATGTGACACCAAGAAAGAAACAAAGTTGGGTGTTTGCCACAGGCTTCCTCTCTGGAAGCTTCATTGTGCCTCTTTCCTGAGCTTGCCCTGGATGGATCCCACCCTGCTGTTTTGAGACTAATTTGGGAGTAATTCTTAATACTTCAGGACCTTGAGATAAGCAGTGGTTGAACAACTTGAAACCACCTGAATCCTATCTGGTACCAGGTGAAACCCCAGGATTTGACGAAAATGTGTGTGTGTGTGTGTGTGTGTGTGTGTGTGTGTGTGTGTGTGTGTTTTATCATAGGTGGAAATGTTATCTTGGAAGCTTTTAAAAATTCAAAGCAGCTGGGTATAAGTGGCATACACACCTGTTTTCCCAGCACTCGGGGGAGGCAGAGGCAATTGGATCTCTGTGAGTTCAATGCCAGACTGGTCTACAAAGCAAGTCCAGGACAACCAAGGCTACACAGAGAAACCCTGTCTCAAAAACAAAAACAAAACAAAAAGCATCGCTTTAAATTAGGGCACATACACTCTTTGAGACCAAGGCTCAAAACCAAGTCTTTTTAATTCAAAGCAATGCTATAACCTGAAATGTCATGAGAATCTGTGGCTTCTAACAAATCCTCCCCCTCCGGTTTATCTTCATGCTTGGAACAGATAACAATCATTTAAAATAACCTACCTTGGGAATGGTCACGGTTTGTCTTAAAAATTAATAACTCTGTGGGCTTCTTACACCCATTCAGAATCAGCTGCTAAAGCCTTGGAAGGCAAGAAAATACACCCTATTAAAATGCTCTGAGGCAAATATTCTAGTGCAAGATTGTTTTGTAAAGCTTTTGGGTGTGAAAGCTTGAACTGGAAACAAATTTCTATCCAACGGTTTAAAAATTATTTAAATATGACTATTTTGAATTTCTTAATTTAGTAAACATAAAATTATAATTTTCCAGATTTGATAGCAATGCTTAAAACTCAAACAGAGGGGCCGTGAAGAGATTGGTATCGGCTTCCAAATGCAGAAGCATTCATTTCATTCTCATCTGGTTCTGGGAAATTCCACATGTCTACAAGATAAACTGGGCTAACTGTTGACATGGACTAACTGTTGACATGAAAGATAAGCATCGCTTCGAGACACAGCTATACCATAAGAGAGTTTTCAGTAAAAAGTGCCAACACCGCAATATCTCCTCAGTTTTGGGGAGGGGGGTTGTGTAATATTCATTTTCCATGTGGTTTTATAACTAGGCAAACTGTGAAATGAAGAATGATTCCCATAGCTGACGATAAATTTGGATAAAGATTAACAAACGAGGAAAACTTCATCGATGTTTGGAAAACTTCCAGTTGTTGCTTTTTTTTTTTTAACATGCATACTGCATGGGTATAAATAGTGTCCTTATGCGCTCATGGGCTTGTAGCCTGTCACTTAGTTCTCACATGATTTGGAGAGGTGGAAGGGCAACTCAGAAAGCACTCAGTAAATAAAAGCAACTTAAGAAGGGGGACACCAGAGAATTTGTGTTGCAAAGGAAAAAATAGTGTGCGTTTCTGTGCGTGGGGAGTTGTTTTTAATGTTACCCTCCCTGTTGGAAAAGGGCGGGTGAGGCATAGAAACGGAGCCTGGACAGGGAGTGAGGGAAGGCTGAGACCGAAAGGTGACATCTCACTGTAAGGCTGCAGGTGTCAACTCTTGGGCGACACAGAACGGCTATGAACATTACTCAACACCTCGCACCTTTAAAGCAAATGTTACTTGCCTTCTCACACCTACAAAAATAAAAGCTTCAGGGACAGGAGCCTGTAGCGGAAAGGCTGAGAGCCCTGTGATTTCTTTACCTTGCACGACTCTCATGCAAACCTGCTTGATGTGCTGATCTGTCGGTGTTCTGCCCTGGGACAAGAAAGGAGAAGAAAGTTTGCACGTGCAAGTATAAAGGAAGCATCGCTGAACCGTGTGGACAGACATCCCGAGGAACCCGGTGCCTCAGTGCATGGGAGGACTTGCTGCCAAAGTTGAGCTTGGTGGAGCTACCCAACAGGAAACCATGGCATGTGCCCACCACTCACCGGAGGGCCCTGGATACCAGGCAGCCCAGTGGCACCCTGTTCTCCCTGCACGCCTCGAGGGCCAGGTGGGCCTCTCGGTCCTTCCACTCCAGGGAGCCCTCTGACTCCTTCAGGCCCCCTCAGGCCAGGTTCGCCCGGGTTACCCACCTACAACAAACAGCATCAGTGCAAATATTTAGGTGGAATTTTAGGTTGTTCTCAGCCTTACTAATGCTGTGACACGTTAATACATTCATGTTTTGGTAACCTCCAGCCGTAAAATAATTTCTGTTCCTACTTCATAACTGCAATTTTGCTACTGTTATGAATCATAATGTAAATGTCTGATATGCGGGATATCTGGTATGTGACCCCCCCCCCAAAGGGGCTCGGACCCACACGTTGAGCAATTCTTACTTAGGGTTGGGTTAGCCCTCACATTTCACCTTGTTTGAGACGGGATCTTTTTACTGCTTCATCAGCTAAATTATCTGGCCTATGAGTTTCTGCAGAGTCCCCTGGTTCTGCCTCCCGAGGTTCCCATTGGCATGCTGGGATTACAGACTTTGGAAGATCTGAACTGAAATCCTATTGTTTGCATGACAAGTCTGTTCGCACACTGAGCTGTCTCTCCAGCCTGTTATTAGGTTTTGTCTTGTTGTGTTTTGTTTTTTTAATAAGGATTGGTAATATTCTCTGGCAATAAAAAGACTCCTCCAAGTAAAAGATTTTCTCCAAGATATGCTATTTGGGTATAAAAATGAACGGTCCAAGAATTACAAGCGATTCGGCTTTTATAAGATGTTTTTTGGTGAACCTGAGGACACTAGTAATAACCAAGAATTACAAAAATGCTAACACAGACTAAGCCAGTGCACTCAAAATACCACCTTTAAAGTGAAGCATTTTTTTTTTTAAAAAGGGGACAGCTTTACAGTTTTCAGTAATAAAGGGAATTAAGACCTAAATATTAAAGACGCTAACCAACAAACCACTTGCTTCCTCAGAACAAAAGCATACATACAAGGTAAATTAGCGGTTTTCTTTTCCTGAAAGTAGAGCACTAAAAGCAGTTTTAAGGTTGTCCTGTGTAATAACTGTTTTTAAAAGGAGTCTACATTGCTTCACTTTTTTGAGACTATAATTTGTCAGAATTTGTAGCCAAACAGCTACGAGGTACTACTGTTCAGAATAAGAATGAAAAGGTACAAGGACACAAGGTCCCGGAAAGTCTGGGAATGCTGGTCTTTCTGGAAGGCAGGGATGTTCATGAGGAGGCTTTATCCTGCCTCTTCTTTCTGTGCGATGTCGATCTGCGAAAACTAACCCTTTCAGATAGTCACATGTTTTCAGCCCAACAGAAGAAGTGAAACAACGATCCCCCCACACCCTGCCAAACAAGGCTGCACACACATTTTCTCAATCTTGCTTTAGCATGCGAAAAAGAAAATTATATTCTTCCAGGTCAGCCTGACAAGATTGCTTCTATAAGGAAATTACAACTTGGAAGACTTCCTGAAAAGCTGCCTCAACAAAGAAAGCTAAAGAAGATACTGTACAAGAGGTGGCAAACTTGTCAGGTGCCCAGAGTGAGGAACTCTAACAACTTCTCAAACAAGCCACAGCGGTGCCGAAATGAACTGAGAAATGCGCTCACTAACTGCCCACATTGAATTATGTTCTCTGCATGGTAATGGGTAAAACTACTATAGAATAAAAGGACAGGAACTCTGGGATGAAAAGATCAAGATGCCATGAGGACCCTGGATCTCTCAAAAAGAGTTCTTCAGCTGAGAAATTCTGTGCATTGGCGCAGACATCCTGCTGAGCAAATTCACCTGTCCTGCCCTAGAGGGGGCAACGAAAGTGCCTATATTAGTAAATAATTTTCTTACTCTGGGACAGAACAGTTCTTTTTTTTCCAGCATTAGTTGGTAGTATCACATAAGAAGGTGATTGAAGAAAAGAGAATTGATGAATTAACAGCTATTTCTAATATATCCAAATAAGGGTTTTGTTTGCTTGTTTGTTTGCTTGCTTGTTTGTTTGTTTTTGTTTTGCTTTGTTTTGTTGGTGTTTCAAGACAGGGTTTCTCTTGGATGTCCTGGACTCCCTTTGTAGACCAGGCTGACCTCGAATTTACAGAGATCCACCTGCCTCTACCTCTCCGAGTGCTGGGATTACAGGCATGTGCCACCGCGCCTGGCTATATCCAAATTAGAATTCAGTTTGTCACCACATTATGATCAACCTTTTCTTTTATAATTTGAAATCTTTTCCTTAAACACTGTCAAATTATTCTAGATAGTGACATAAGATTGCTCTCACCAAACACATCAGGATTAACTCTCTATAGCTGGTGAACCATTCAAACTTTAAACCATTCAAATATTCTTGGGGACAAACGTGGCTTGAAACGTGATGGTTAAAGGCAGAGAAGTTGACACAAGGAGATCACATCCACGTGCTGGTACGCCTACAGACAGCCTGCAGATGGGCACTGAAACCAAGTTTGGGTGTGTGCCCCTGGAGAAGATAAGGTGGAGGATGAGCCGGATGCATGAGTAGGAGGTACTAATTCTCAAGAAGGAGAAGGCCTGTTCAAGTGTGTTATACAGTATGCAACAGCACTAAACTGGATGGTGTTCCAGATATCCAGGAGACAAATGGGTAAGCCCAGAACTCGCCCGTACATATTTGCTCTGCTTTGCTGAGGGTCTGGTTTCATTCTGCCATGGTTCATTTTTAAAAGTTGTCATTTACAGATTCAGAGGGAATCTATATAATGGATTCTTTTGTCTAGTAAGGTTATGTTAGCTGCTGTGGAGATACTTTGTTGGATAAAGACAGAAATAGGGAATATTCCAGAAACAGAAAGAATTTGAGAATTCACTGGAAGCTAGCAGTGCTGCTCATTGAGATTTATCATTTCTCCCTAAATTCTAAGTTCCTAGTTGTGTTGGTGAGCATGATGCCTCTGGTTTCCTATGGATTAGATCTATAATTCTGAATTCACCGACTCTAAGGATATATATTTAGACACTATAAAGTAGCAAAATTGAAGAAGCTCATCGTTTCACGGTTCTGATGGGTTTTGTGTTATTTTCTTACACGCTCTGCTTTTCTCTCTGTTCCCTCAGCTAGAACACACCACACGGGAGATTAAGGAAGTTATTGAAATAATTCACAGGCACAAAACAGCCACTGAAATTCAGATATTGTCCTCACTGAGGAGCATGCGTCAGCTCTTTGAAATGGCCCATTTGGGGAGGATATCAGAGCCTTATTACATAACATTCATTGAACCACTTACAATATCAAAACTAAAATCCTTTCTTTAAGGTGGTTAGTGCAAAAGCTAGATCCATTTACACAGTTGAGAATTTGTCTTTTCCTACTGGATGAACCCATTATTTACACATTTATTTAGACATTTATTTTCTTGAAGTCCTTCAAGAATTTAATTTTTATACAATCATTTCATTATATTTTCTACAGTTTTATTGATTTTTTTAATTTTTTTTTGTGCTGTTATTGTTCATCATACTTACAGATCCCTTTGAGCCAGGTGGTCCCATATCTCCCTGAATCAGTAGAACAAAATTATATTAGTCCAAAGTATTCACATTACATAGTTTCCTGAGACATTTTCCCAGTGAAATTATACTGCTAAAGAAAACCATGTGCAGATGGAGCCCAGAACTGCAGCATACATGTTTTGATTCAAAAAAACACTTCAGCTACCCAACTCTGTGCTCTTGTATAAGCAACGCAACCATTGCTTTCTCAGTCATTGGTTAACTGATCCATTAACTAGCAGGCTGCAGTCAGGGCCCTGTGGGGTTCCTCCAGATCTACAGTGCTCAGCACCCAAAATAAAAGTGTGTAAATAAAATAAAATAGACAATAGACATTCAAAACCACCTATTGGGATTTCATTTTTGCACTTCTGTGTTTTTTTAACACATTCCCTAAAATCTATCAAACAAAATATGCATGATTTTAGGCTTAAAAACAAACAAATAAACTAGGAGATATTCCCATCATTAAATTTAGATAAGTTCAGTTCAAGTGTTCATATATCAGGTAGCATAGCTCCTCTCCAAGACAGAATGATTTAAATTTTAAAACATTCCCTTAGCCCATAAAATGAACAGCCACAACAGAAACTAAAATGCAATAATCACAGAAATTTTAAAAATAAATAAATGATAAATAAATAAAAACTCAGGAAACTTTGCTCAGTTCGGACATTTCATTTATATGTATTCTAAAGCCAGCAAGTGTGAATAGACATTAGCAGATTGTTTCTCCGCTTCTAAAGTGCTCTAAGGCTACTTCATAGGAAAGAACTTAGTGACCGCAAAAGGACCCGGACAGACATTTCTACCTTAGGTCTACATTCCTACCAGAGCCATCACAATGGTGCAGCACACCTAGCAGCAAGCTCTGCTCTCCCCCACTTCCTGGAGGCTCAGCAGTTCCCTCTAAACACGGAGGTCATTCCTTCAGATGTCTTCAGGGTAAAGAAAAGGTCCTCCCTCATATTTGTGAGCCAAAGATCCCTGACCATAAAAAGACTTCATTGTTGTTTTCCCTATTAGGCTATGCTCCTATGCATACTGTAGTACCATGTGAATAACTTGAATGTCTCAATGTAAGGCCACAGAAGAATTAACTGTCTCCATGGAAATTCTCCAGAAGTTGAAAGCTAGATCTACCAATCCGCTTTACTAGGCCTTGCCTTCAGTACTGGAAATCACTGGTTAAAAATAAAAAAAACCTGCTTGGTCTTGAAGATAATGAGAACAGTGTCAGAAAGAAAATACCATATTTTTTTTCTCAAAATTTTAAAAGTTTTATATTAACCAAAAATAATTTTTTTAAAAAAACTTACAAGATCACCCCTTGCTCCTGCTTCACCTTCTTCACCAGAGGCACCCTAAAATTTTAAGATAAAATGTCACATGTTTTTCAGGTCTCCATTCATGGTTCAACTTTAAGCAGTCAACACAGATAAGCATTTATAAGCACGTAAATCCCCAAAGGATTATGCAACAGCTCTCAATTCTATGACAGCGAAAACACTAGACTAGAGAAGCCAGGGGGCAGCCAGGTTTCAGCTACTAATTGAGTTTGATTCATTTAGTTAGATTAACAATGACGTCTAGCAATTTTCAAATTCGATAACCTTTGACAGTGGCATCCTACAATAGAAAGAGGAATCCAAACACAGGCGACTCTATTTGCACATTGTATTTGCTGAGGTCTTGATAGAAGAGAAAATAGTTAAGATGTATTGTTTTGCGGCTTTGAAAGTCTGTGTCACGCGAATAAAATTCGGCAAGCCAGAGAGACAGGGCTACAGACTTCAAAGGAAGGGCACTGCACAGTACAGGAAGCAGCCATTAGCCCCCGCATATGAAAACGGTTTGGCTGCACACCAAACTCCACAGTAGTTTTCACTCACTACAAAGCACACGAAGGAAAGCTGGGAGCTGCCATCATTTCACGACACCCACACACCAGCCAGCCCTCGCTTTGTGAAGTGGCTCAATACCATTCACCACAGGTGCACTTACCTGTTCACCCTTAGGACCTGGTTCACCAAACACACCCTGGAGTGAATAAGAGTTAACATTTTTCAGTGTTTTGAGTTGTGTGTATCATTTCAGATGAGCCAACGTCCTCAAATGAGGCGGTGCATAGTGTGATAGAAGAGAGACTCCGCATTCCCCACCACTTAGTAAGTCCCAGGAGACACCTGTTCTGATCAATGGTTGTTCCCCAAATCTCTGGTAATATGGAAACATCCGCTTTCACTAATGGGAATATAACTTTAGAACTAAATAAAAACTAAATAAAACTAATAAAAACCCTTTAGTCCTCTCGGCCTTTATTTCTCTTCCTCCTGGGAAGTTACTTTTCTTCTTTTATACTATGTTCATTTTTATTAATTACAGCTTATTCACTTTGTATCCCAGCTTTTATCCCCTCTCTCATTTGCTCCCAATCCCACCCTTCCTCCATCATCTCCTCCCATGCCCCTCCCCAAGTCCACTGATAGAGGAGGTTCTCCCCCTTTTCTTTTTAATGTCAACTCTCAGTAACTTAACACATCTTTCACTGTGTTTCTTCATGATAATCGCTAGAGAAAGTCTTCACTGGGCAAAGCAGGTTTGATTTCTCAACAAAGATCGAGTCATCATTCCAGATTAAAAAAACAAACAAACAAATCTGTTGGGTATCTCACCCTGTCGCCTTTCGATCCAGGAAGTCCAGGGGGCCCGGGCAGGCCCGGAAGGCCAGGGCTACCAGGAGATCCCTGAGAGACAAACAGAAAACCTTCAGAGTCACTTTGTCCTTGCTGCTCAAAGTTGACAAGCCAGAAAGGGCCCTGAGGTATCAACTCATGTCTAAAATTAATGTGTGGTTTTCCTCCCTTCTGCATCCCTGTAGAAGAGGGGCCAGTCGCCTCCCGCCTTCCACCCCACTCTGAATTCCCTCTGCACGCCTCAGCAACAGTGGGCACTCTCAGTCAAGGCCAGGAGCATGCTGTCGTTTCTCCTGCTGTGTAAACAGGAGCCACAGAAGAAGCCAAAGCCAGCATTCATCCACAGTTCTCCTCCATGCCAAGAGGAGGCAGATGCCAAATGGAACACTTCATGCCTCAGTGGGTTTTCAAATGCATTTTTACAAGCCACACTGATTAAACAATCTTGGGGGATGTAGCATAGATAAAATTTGAAATTCTATATTTACAATTTCACCTAGTCCCACAACAACAACAGAAAACATACATGGTTAATTGGATGACCTTCTGCAAATTTTCTTTTCTCCTTTCTCATTTAAAAATAAACAAAAAGCAAAACTGTATTTGCTTTGTAGGAAGCAAACACGTAGGGCTTGGGAACATGACTTACCAGTTTCCCCGGAATGCCTGGGGACCCTTCTGGTCCTACTGGCCCTCTACTGCCCTGTGAAAACATACAAATTGCTGTCAGCTGGCTGTTCAGGCCAGAGTCAAACGCTTAATGATTATAATAAAAAACAATAGCATTTCATCCAGGTGTTTGTCAAAATATAGGAACTGCCAAAATCTTTTCCCTTCAGGTCAGCTGAAGGCTCAGGCCATCCGATGCAGAGTCTAATCATCCTCCATGCTCACTGTTCATGGAACCATGCTGTTCACCGGATGCCAGGCCATTGGAAATATCCACGACCTGGACACGCAATGGCGATTAGTAATCTTCAGCATGAAAGTCACATCCTATTTTACATTATGGCTATTCATATGTACACATTTAATGTCCTCACTTAGGTATGTTCTTGGGGTATTCCATACCCACTCATTGGAAATGCTGCAGTGTCTGTGTAAGCTCTTGGGTCTATGGATGATTAAAGCAGCAGCTGGCAAATGCTTGCTTACCTCAGAAAAGCATGAAAAGGAAACACAGGACAGAGACGCATGCCTTTAAATCACTACTGCAACCTCAAGAAGGCACAGATGGTAGACATTTATAAACTTTCTGAGATAAAATTTCTTGTTTCTCACATTCTAGGTCTAAAAATGTCCCAAAGGATTGCAGACATTGAAAAGTATGACTCACTATGAAGATCCGCTAACAGCAATGCTAATTTTATTTTGTGGGCAATTTCAATTTTTTTTATTTGAAATCTAAGTCTTCACATTTCTATTCTACTTGAAGCCCTAAACTTTAAAGAAAAAAAAACTTTTGAGAAGAGGAGATGTGTAACTTTTACTTATTTCCTTGAGAATTCAACACGTTTGCATTTGATCTAAAGCCTGTTGTATAGCTACTGCTGTGCTCAACTGAGTGGAACTTGGTGAAACACTAGTAGATAAACAATCCTACTAGTAGATAAACATTCCCTTTAAGCTGTATCATAAAACTGCTCAAAATAATGAGTTAGTTTCCTTTTAAAATGATGCAACAGCTCCATTTTAATAATTAGTACTTCTAAATGTTCCTAGTGAGATTATATTATTCTGGCCTATATGTTATTCATTCATCTTTAGGTTGAACAGGTGTCAAGATCCATAAACCTTCTGAACGTTCACTTTCCCTAAAGGTTACCACATTAGTCTCTGGCTGTGGGATAAAATTTCACCATAGTCATTTCATTTGATTTATGAGTGATTGAAGCTCAATGCTCTTAACTACTTTTCAATAATTTTTTATATTAACAACCTGTCAGGGTAAGCATTTGGAAGAATACATTGGTCCTTAATCCCATGAGCAACTTGGTAAGCCCAAGGCAGTGCCCCATGAAGATATAAATTTAGGTGAAAAGTGGCCACTGTAACGGTTCTTTTTGTTTCTATCCATCTACAAAGATTATCATCGGCTCCCTCTTTCTGGACACCCACCACAGGAGAGGCTCATTGACTAAGATGAATTCTGGAGAAAAGAGAGATACTGTCTTCAGTGGCATAGACAGTGGTAAGTCCTCCATCACACAGAATGACCCGGGTTGAACTCACAGAGGCACTAAACAAAGACAAACCAAGAAGACAATGGAAGTGTGTGTGTGTGTGTGTGTGTGTGTGTGTGTGTGTATCAGGGTGTTGTGTGGCAGATTAAGGAGGAGGAAGATAGGGTGTGTGGAGTATTTGCAGTAATAACAGATTAAGTACATAGATGTCATTGTCAATGAGTAAGTTTAATGGGAAACTGGCTTCTGCTTCAACTACCTTGGCCTAGGACTTCCAAGATGGCTTCCTTTCAGTACACAAACACCACTGGCATTTTCAAATGCATTTTCAGCTGCACTGGGATGCAGATTCCCAATGACATTGGTCTAACATGATTTTAATTTTAAAAACTAGTGCTCACTGATGAGGAGAAATGAATATCAGAAGATAGCTTAGTTCCTAACTCAAGTATTCACTTAGTCCCGAGGACTAACTCCTAAATAAACAAGAAGTATGCTACTGTATCAACATTAAGGATGATTACTATAGCTCTTTTCTAAAAACCAAATAGATAAATTCAAATACTAGGACTGGGAAGCCCTTTGGTTTATACTTGGGAAGATTAACTATCTCACGAAGGAAAAGAAAAAAAAAATTTATTTTTTTTGGCCGAAATCTTATTTTCTCCTGTCGTTCATAGCTTCTTACCGTTTATTTCACAAGTTCTTCTAAACCACTGGCAAGCCTGTGGTAAGTAAGTGTTTGAGTCACAGCCTGCACTGGTGTATGGATGGATGTTCCCAGGGTAACTCAGTGTGTATATAGACACAGGAGAAGGACCCATGAAGTGTGGTTGTATGCTCCTCTGCTACTGCACAAACAGGGAGATTCTTTGTTCTTCTGCACTCCATCGTCACAAGCCCCCAGCAATTCTAAATTTATCTATTTCTGC
Source organism: Psammomys obesus (assembly GCF_907164565.1). Classification (NCBI taxonomy): domain Eukaryota; kingdom Metazoa; phylum Chordata; class Mammalia; order Rodentia; family Muridae; genus Psammomys; species Psammomys obesus. The sequence continues at coordinate 3,020,494 of NW_026585580.1, read as the reverse complement.
AGAAGTCATCTCATTGGGAAAGTATGCCATGTTCATTTTTATAACAGTAGCCAAACAGTTGCTTATAACAAAAGTGCTAAGGGCATAGATTCTAATAGCCATTTTGTGGCTTCTGTACAGCACACACACACACACACACACACACACACATATAAATTCTGGATTTTTATGCCAGATGAAAAAGGATGAGTAGTCAAGACATAAATAGCCACTCAGAAAAATGTAGCTTAAACACATTCTAACAGTAGGCAAGGCACTGTCAAATGAAAGTGTTCTAAATAAATGATAAAGCCTCATGCTCCAACAGCGTGTAGGCACCACACTCTCGGGTGTGGGCAACGGAGGCTGGTACAGGAACGTTCCTCATAGTGGCTGATAGTTACACACCCCATGACAATAAGAGTGTCCATTTATAGCAAGAGAAACGAAAGGAACCAGAACAAAGACATAATTCTTCCAGTTAACCTGCAAGAGTGTATTAAAAGGCTCTTTGGTTCTCTCAGGGTCCCTGTGTTTCCACATGCATCGCTGAAAACTTCAGAACCATCTGCAAATGCATCCCTAAGAGCCATCTAAGGCCGTGGAAAAGAGGCAGAGCCTCTGCCTCAGCTATGGCTGCAGATAACTCCTCCGAGGCCATCAGAGCTGTGCCGTGTTGGTGTCTCCCGGCACTTCGCTCCACATTCCTTAGTTTTACTCAGCCCTCTTCACCTCTGATTCTATGCGTCCAGTATCCCAAAGACCCAGGCAGGGATTCGTTTTGCTTTGTGTCTATGTCTTTACCAACTTTGCTTAAACTTCTGATAAGAGCTTAAAGTTCAGAGTCTCATACATCCAAAATTTAAAAATGGCTGAATTCTCTTCTACCAAGAGAATTTGGCAAACAAGTCCCAGCATATGAATGCAGAGAGAGGCAGAGGCAGCAAATCATTCAAGTTGATGCCACTTCCCTTATAAAAGAACTATTAGACATTTATAAAAGTCACCAAAAAATCTGAAAATTTAGTTAGACTTAATGTTACCAGAATTATTTTCCAAGAGAATTGACTCTATTCCGTCACTCTAATTTGTCATGGCTCTCATATTTCACATGTTTCCAAAAATTACCACAAATGCTAACTAGCTGAAGAATAAATACTATCTTTGGTGCATGGTAGCTGCATTTTAGAAGTGAGAAATCACACACCATTATATTCAGCCTGTTCTGTATTCTAAGTCTCTCTCTCTGGCACCAACAAGAAAAGGGACTTAAACCAAAAGATCAATTCTGATTTCTCTAGGCTGTTTTTTTTTAATCAATTCATTTTCCTATGAAATTAGAAAATCATATAAGTTCTACCTCAGGGAATAACTTTCGGTTTGTTACAAGAATGTTTTAAAGGATTCAATTTTGTGATATGATACAGTCATATTTATCTTGTGTGGATTTAAATATTCCCTTATAGCTAAGCAGAGAAAAAAAATCTGTCTGAATGCTTAGCATCACACATATCAGCTTCACACATCATTGCCAAGGGCTGGGCAGGATGGGGTGCAGTTTAGAATATCCAACGACACACCATATGGTCCCCACATGGAGACTTCTCTGCTGGAGGCTGTTGTGCTGCGATGGAGTGAGGGTCCCAGGAAAATTACAATAAGAGCATATTATGTTCAGAAGGAGGTAAAAATCAGCAGGGTACTATTCTCAGCCAGAACCAAGGGCAGAGCAAACATAATCCACTCACACCAAAACTTGGCAAGTTCAGAGAAGCCTGGAGGGTGGTTGGCTAGGAGCCACTGAAATGTACAACCACATCAGAGGCCAGGCCATGTGCCTGCTTTGAATCTAGAGCCGCTCAGACCAATAACAAACCAAGCAGAGAAAGTATAACAGAGAAGGCCTATGCGTGTGTGGTAGTGATTCCCATGAAATCACTAGAGGGTCAAATTTTAAAAATCAAAACACAAAACTAATCCTTCTTGCTATCAAATCAGCAAAATTTCATTGCAAAGCCATGCATTTAGGATACATCAGACATGCATTCTCTTCCCTTCTGCTCAGTTCAATTTGAGATAAATTTACAGGGAAATCTGATCAGACTCACCATTCATAGATGGAAATGTGTGAATCTATCTAGAAAATGGAACTCACAGACATAAATGGAAGAGGAAATACACCCTCCAGGAGAATGATCTGGTGTTAAAACTTTGCTCCAGAGCTATACTTACAATATCATGACATTTCTTTCTGAAAAATTTGTGGCAGGTGAGAAGCCACTTATTACCAATGAAAGCAGTATGGCAGGACTTATTATACTCCAATTCAACTTATTCCAAAAAACATCCATTGAGTACTAATTTATGGCAGGACCCAAGTAAAGAGATATAGAAGACACAGAGATAGATCAGGCATCCCTTGGCCTCCTACAAGTCACAGCAGGGGACACAATGGGGTCAAAGGTTATGAAATTCAGAACAACTCCACATGGAATGATGGCTCTCAAAAATGGAGAAGAGGTCCTGATAAGTAAACACCAAGTCTGACATGTGGAAAAGCAGGTGGGCTAAGAAGTAGACAGAGCAGTTAGTGATCTTCACCGAAGGAAGCCTGATTTTAGCAGTGGATCTCGGCAGAAGTGAGAAGTAAATGCCTGAGGGGATTTCTCAGTGGTTAAAGCGCTTGTCCCAGGTGTGAAGAGCAGGATTCAGATCTTTAGCAAACTGTACGGCAGCCTGCCTGTCATGCCAGCACTAGAAAGACAAGGACAGAGGATCCCAGCCTGTCGGCAAGCTATCAGAGGCTCTCCCTATATAAGCCAGACATTTGGGTTACCCTCCCTTTTTGTGCCTCTGGCCTCCGGCTGCCATGCATGCTTCCCCTCTCCACCCTCCACCCTCTCCTGGGAATGGTTTAGGGTCATGACCACTCTGGACTCTCCCAGACGTGTCTGCCTCTGGCTATGTCTCCCACATATGTATAACAAACTTCCTCTTCCACCATAACTAGCAGCAGCCATGTCCTTTGTTTCTTTTTTATTTCTGGTTTTCATTCGGATGGAAACTGTACTTTGGGAAGAGCAGTATTGTGGGGCATGCAGACTGGAGGTACCACCATTTCTCAGGGACTTTGGAACTGTGCTTGGCACTTTTATTTGTCCAGTGATTATAAATACTCCCTGGGTATTCTAGGGTTTTGGTCATGGACATGAGACGCCACGCAACATACTAAGAGTCCTAGAAAACAGCAGATATCAAAATATCAGTGCTGTCCTTTTGGGACAGCTTGGTAGAAATCAGAAGGTAGTGCTGAGTCAAGACTGAGCAAAAGAAGCAAAAGTGAAAAAGAAAGTCAATATAAAGAAGCAGAAAGAAGGCAGAGCCAACGGGCCCTGAAAGAGACAGGAAATAGGATGGCAGAAGGGTGACGATTTGAGACTCAGCAACTGGGACAAAGGGAAGAATTTAGACTCACAGAAATATGAAAAACAAAACCTGAAATTCAGACCCCAAAGCCACCACCAGCTAACTTCCTCTAGTCCAACTAAGCACAGCTAAGAGAATCTACTGTTCCTGTGTCCTTCTGTGCTCTACCTGCACAGCTGGTGACAGTAAGCATTCCCTATGTGTGGCGTGAGTGTGTGTGTGTGTGTGTGTGTGTGTGTGTGTGTGTGTGTGTGTGTGTGCATGCGCGTGCGGTCACTGCATTTCCTGGTAAACACAGTCAATGTCCATTCAATGTCCATACACAGCTTTCTACTTCAAAAAAAAAAGTGGGTTTAATAGTAAACAGTCTCTAAACACTAATTCCCCAACACTTCTACATCTGCCTGGGTTATCATACAGCATTTTTACTGCTTAGGCAGTAAAACGTGATCTGGCTTTAATCTCAGTGCCTGGACAATAATCCACGGCAAATATTTTACTTAGAAACTCGCAGGCTTCAAGCCTAAAAGAAAAAAAAATTAATGAGTGATTAATTTCAATAAAGAGCAAGGCTAGAAGCAGGCCCTAATTTCTTCAGCTGCTGAGAAACCTTAGAGAACCACCTGACACAGGTCAGGCATAGATACCTGTAAGAAGCAGAAAACGCCACTCTACTGCCAAGTGACAGCTGGCAACTTTGACTTTCTCGAGCATAGAAATAAACTTCATTCCACACACTCAGGAAAGGCTTTAGAAGAACAATATTTGGAACTGCTTAGATGTCCTCAATTGGAGTGTTTGGTTATTTACTTGTTTTTTATTATTTAGAAAACTGAAACTAAGAACTCAAAATGAAAGCCAGAGAGATGTTTGTGAAGTCAGATTTAAGTGCCTGATGTGAATTTTTAAGATTGTTTTTTAAAATTTTGTGTGTATGGGGGTCTGTGTATTATGTAGCACTCAAGGAGGCAGAAAAGGATGATAGATCTGGGACAGAAGTTACAGGCAGCTGTGGGCTGTCACCTGGGTACGGGGAATCGAACCCAAGTCCTCTAGAGGAATAGCCAGAATTCTTAACCACTGAGCCACCTCTTTAGTGACAGTGTGAAATTTTTTTTGATCAGTTTCTCTCTAAAGATTAAGATGTATCTTCTAGTAGAAAAACACACATTTCTGTGTTGTCTGTAAAACAAGTGGGTAAGTTCATCCTTATAGATAAGTCCATCTAGTTACACTTAAGAAATAGAAAAGCATGTCAGAGTTTAAATGCAGTCACCCCTAAGTCTGTACATATGCAAGGGAATTAAAAGACATCCACAGCAAAGTGTGAACACAAATGCTCATAGCAGCAAACTCATCACCACCAGAAGTGGAGACAATCCAAAAGCCAACCTGAGGTACTGGTGAAAAAAATGTGATCTCCCTGTGCAATTAACCCATACAACTGTTATGTGGCAATAAATGGAAATGCAGTGCCAGCACAGGCTACAGAATAGATGAATGCTGAGGCATTATAATACCAAGTGGCAGAGGCATATTGTATAGATCTGTTCATATAAAACTTTCAGAATCAGCAAAGCCATAGGGATGGAAAGGGGACCTGAGCTACCTAGAGCTGAAACGATGTGTAAGCTAAGGTGCCTAAAAGTGAAAACAGGGTTTCTTTAGTGAGTGATGGGAATATCCTGAAATTGATTGTGGTGATGGCTATATAACTCTGATCATACCAAAAATTAATAAGTCGTGCATATTCAGTGGATAATCCACATAGCATGTAAATTGCATCTTAGTAAAGGGTTTTAAGCACACTAAAATATTTCCAACCTGAGATGAAAATAAAAAGCCCTTTATGCTTTTTTTTTAATACATCATTTTTTGAACCAGTTTTTGAAAGGACATGCTGTGTATATGTAAATAGCATCCCCATTTTGCTGTCTATCTGGACCACATAGCCATGCGCACGCTCAAATGTTAGCAAGCATTGACGCAGTCATAAGCAAGGAACTCTCAGCGAAGCCCTCAAAGGGGAGACATGGGAGAAGAGTACTCACAGGAAGGCCCCTGGGTCCTCGAGGCCCGACCTCTCCCTGAGGCCCTTGTTGGCCCTGTGGAAAGGAAAGCAGACAGAGAAACAGTTGACCAACCTCTCCTGGGAGCTATCGATCTTAATTGACAGAAAAGCTTAAACGCAGCCTTACTGGTTTTCCTGAACTTCCCAACTGACCAGGCTTCCCTGGAGCACCTGTGTTACCCTAAAAACGAAAGGCAACATTTAGAGTAATTCAGACAGGGAGCATGGTCATTAACCTGCCTCACCGACACAAGCATCGCTTCTAGTCAAATAGCATTAATTTCCTGGCTTCATGCTGAGAATCTGGGAGAATACAAAATCTCTGTCTTATGTCTGTGTGTGTATGCACATACAATCACATAGTCACACTTCTGCACATGTATATGTATGTGTATGCATGTATATGGATGACGCGTGTTCATGAGAATGCCCCTGTGTGTGTGTGGAGTACAGAGTATAGCTTTGTGTGTCATTTCTCAGGCACTATCGACCTGTTTCTGTGGAGACTGAGTCTCAGGTTGGCCTGGAACTCATCATGTAGGCTAAGCTGACTGTTCACCAAGTTGAAGGCATCCGTCCAGGACTGTGGACACATACTACTGGCCTTTTATGAGGGCTCTAGGGACCAAACTCAGGCAAGTGCTCCACATAAATGGACCACCTTCTAGCCTCAAGTTCTACTTTATCACGTAGTACCTATTTTATTCTAAAGAAAAGCTGTGTTTTATTACTTTAGTTGTTTCCATTCATTCACCAATTGTTTCAAATGACTTGTCCATCAATGCCCTATAGAATGTAACATGACATACATTCTATTGCTTGATAATATAGTTCATAGCTTAAAATAATTTATTTTAAGTACTCAGAAACCATGAAGATATCTCTGTCCTATACTAGCAAACAATGATATTTTCACGAAGAAAGTCTCATCAGCAGTTTTCTGCAGCTGGGAAGGAGACTAGCACGTGGCCACTTTAAAGCTTTTGCTTTCTGATTTCTCCCTGAAGTTGAACATAAAATAAAATCCAGGCTGGGCATATTAAAATTATAACAGAAATAAACTCATAAAGGCATAAGGCAAAATACTAGCTGAAAGTGCGATTTGTTTTTTACCTTTTCACCAGCAACACCTTTTGCACCAGGAATCCCAGGTACGCCCTAAAAGAATGCACAAATTCTGGGTTTAATTGCCTCATCTGAGGATTCATCAAACGCCAAACCCACCATCCAAGAAGAGACCACGGGGTTGTGGCAACCTCAAAGGCAGTGTGGGAAGATGCTGGTGCTGCTTCACCCCCATTTCGGTCAGTAACGGGCTACCCATGGCATGTAACACAGTGCGTTACTGTACCTGGCTTGTTAAGGCTGAACCCCAAAGAAAATCTGCAAGCTAAAGTTAATTTTTGGAATGCCCTTTCAAGCGAAAACTCAGCCCCATCCTCACAGCAACAATCTTTCGGGCAGGACAGATGCTATAGGAACATAACATTGCCACTTGTACAGAATAATAAAATCCTCACTTTGCTCATTTTGGTATTGGTAGTCCTTGTCTCCCCCTAGCAGCTTGCAAAGTACCAGATGCCATAACAGATTGGGAGCCAGTACTTGATACTACCAAGTATCCTTTGTTAACTGGGAAGATTTGCCTTCAAAGACTCAAGAACACAAACAATGTATTTCATATGAATTTTTCAGCCATACTAATGTAGGGAAATACCAATTTCAGTGTTTCAAACCATCTCATAACTCAAGACTGGTAACCTTTCTCATGCTTTCCCTGAGAATTCTTTCACTCTCCTGTCTCAACCCTGCTAATAAGAACTCCAAGGCTGGCTAAAAGTAAGACAAGACACAGAGCAGTGGCCACTGCTCTGGACTATTTAAGGAAGATAATAGAGAAGACGGACCCAAACCATAAAATTAAATAGTGCATTAGCAGAATTTGGTACTCTTTTTAGGGTTCTTGGGTAAATGACCAGCTAATTACGGCGGGGTGGGTGGGAGGTGGGATTAAAAATGTAAACATTAAAATAAAAAAAAAACTAAAATTAAAAGCAACAAATTTTTCTCAGAACTTAACAAATCACATAATGTACCTCTCCTTCCAAATCCATCTTTTTCAATCATGTACATAAAACACGAACATGTAAAAAAAAAAAAAAAAAACAAAGTTTAGCACGTACCGGTAAACCCTGCAATCCCACATCACCGGGAGGTCCAGGCTTCCCTGCTTCACCCTGAAAGCAAATTCTTAATCACACAATGATTCCTTTATGAACTGATGTGTTCTTCTAAGAAAGCAGAGTGCAGCCACCTTAGGTAAAACAGTTTTCCAGCAGCTAACCTTGGGCGCACTTTTAAATTACTTAGCTCAGGATCAGTAGTGGGTAGGACAGAGGGCACACATTCAAACATAAAATTTCCTTCAGCCTACTTTCATCAATGGGGCTATTTTACTGAGTTCCTAAGGCAAGCAAATAAGTAGACTGTTTTAATAAAAATTTTGCAGCTGACACTTCATTTCAAAAGTGAAAGAGAGAGAGAAGAAAATGGCAGCGCTGTCTAAGCAAATGTCCTGGTAATGTCATAATGGAAATGCCAAGCATAGCTAGCTGTCCAGGGCAGAGAGATCTCATTCACTCGAAAACTCAACCACACAGCTACCTTTGTTCCAGGCATCCCAGGTATTCCGTCTCGACCGTCTACACCTGGCAAGCCCTAAGGACACACAAAGAGCACACTGTGTCATAGAGGCAGTCACATTCTTCTCTAGGTCGTTTCCTGAAGCTCCACCGCCGGTCAGTAAACACCCTGGGAACTATATTTGCCAGCAACAGCTCGAGACATACCGTGTCTCCTTTTGGCCCAGGAGATCCAGGAAGTCCCCGGGAACCTTGAGGGCCCTGTAGGGCAGAGAAAGAAGAAGAAACAAGGCCTTGTCAATGATTGCGATGCATAGGCCATGCCAAATACACAGAACCGACAGATATCTCGGGAAAGCAGGGTGTTTTGCAGGGAAGAAGACTAATTTGTTACTCACTCTGTCTCCCTTAGGACCTGCTTCTCCTGGAGGCCCTCGCTGTCCTTGATCACCCTGTACAAGAGCAGAAGTTCTCAGTGTGAGCAAAAGTTACTTACCTGGGGGTGTTTTGAGGTTAGAAAACATCATCCTCATTGAATATTACTGAATAATTTTTTAATGTCTATGGATGTTTTGCCTATGTTTGTCTATGTGCCACTTGTGTGCCTCGTGTCTGAGGGGCCAGAGGCTGGTATCAGGCCACCTAGAACTGGTGTTAAAGATGGTTGTGAGCTGCCATGTGGATGCTGGGAATGAACCAGTGTTCTCACCCACTAAGCCATCTCTGCAGCTGCTATTAGCAACTATTGTTCTCTGTAACTTTGACCTATCACAAATGCTCACTTCAAACAGAGAATTCTCAGTAGAGGAATATAGAACAGCAGAAAAACACTTAATGAAGCGTTCAACATCCTTAGCCATCAGGGAAATGCAAATCAAAATGACCCTAAGATTTCACCTTACACCCATCAGAATGGCTAAGATCAAAAACTCAAGTGACAACACATGCTGGAGAGAATGTGGAGAACTGGGAACCCTCCACCACTGCTGGTGGGAACATAAACTTGTACAACCACTTCAGAAATTGATCTGGTGCTTTCTCAGACAATTAGAAATAGAGCTTTCCCAAGATCCAGCTATACCACTTCTAGGCATATACACAAAATATGCTCAAACATGTACACAACAAGGACATCTGTTCAACCATGTTTGTAGCAGCTCTATTCATATTAGCCAGAACCTGGAAACAAGCCAGATGTCCTTCAACAGAGGAATGAATACAGAAATTGTGGCACATTTATACAATGGAATACTACTCAGAAATTAAAAACAAGGAAATCAGCAAAATTTGCAGGCAAATGGTGGGACCTAGAAAAGATCATCCTGAGTGTGATATCTCAGAAGCAGAAATACACACACAGTATATACTCACTTATAAGTGGATACTAGACATATAATATAGGATAAACATACTAAAATCTGTATACCTAAAGAAGCTAAGCAAGAAGGAGGACCCTGGGTAAGATGATCAATCCTCACTCAGAAAGACATATGGGATAGACATTGGGAGAAGGAGAAAACAGGGAACAAGACAGGAACCTACCACAGAAGGCCTCTGAAAGACTCTACCCAGCAGTGTATCAAAACAGATGCTAAGACTCCTAACCAAACTTAGGGCAGAGTGTAAGTAATCTTATGAAAGAACAGGGAGATAGTAAGACCTGTAGAGGACAGGAGATCAACAGAACCAAAAAATCTGGGCATAGGGGTCTTTTCTGAGACTAATACTCCAACCAAGGACCATTCATGGATATAACATAGATGTAGCCCATGGCATCTTAGTATCCAAGTGGGTTCCCTAGTAAGGAGAACAGGGACTGTCTCTGACATGAACTCAGTGGCTGGCTCTTTGATCACCTCTCTCTGAGGGGGAGCAACCTTACCAGGCCACAGAGGAGGACAATGCAGCCACTCCTGATGAGATCTGATAAGCTAGGGTCAGATGGAAGGGGAGGAGGACCTTCCCATCAGTGAACTTGGAGAGGGGCATGGGAGGAGATGAGGGAGAGAGGGTGAGTTTGGGAGGGAATGAGGAAGGGGGCTACAGCTGGGAAACAAAGTGAATAAACTGTAATTAATATAAAAATTAAAAAAATTAACCACCCAACCAATGATCCATGCCATGTGTGGCATTAGGTAAGTCGATGTCTTTCTTAAAATGGAATTGTTTGCTCCCAGCATTAGCTGGCTCTCGGTTGCTCTTTCTCAGTTCAGACTGCTCAGCGTAGTGTGAGACGTCACCTATAACTCGTGTCTACTTGATCTGCTGAGTCTCATCTTCTCCAAACACACCTTTGCTGCAGGCAGCGACAGCCCTGTGACAACACCGATAACCATCACCACCAACAGCAGCCCCTGCACTTAGCTTCCTTTCTCACGGCTTCCCAGGACAATCTTCCTCTTGTGGAGTACCTCTATCACAAGTCAAGCATTAGGTCTTCTAGCCCATCACTGATAGGAGAGAAATCCTATTTTGGTTGTGTAATTTTTGTAGCACACGTGAGTCATAATATTTTTTTTAATCTGTGTGCCCTCAAAACAGTATGAGGCCATCTAAATAACAGCGCGTGCATACATGGTGGCCAAAACGTGGAACAATGAGATCAGAAACCATCAAGGAGGAAAAGCTAGAACTGCCCAGGAACTGAAAACATGGTCGCCTGGTCGCCGCTGTCAATCAAAGTACTCTAGCCACCAAAACATAAACATGGATAACCATGGGGCATATCCCCTAAGAAATCCAGGGAAATAGTTACTGTGTGTATAGACAGCAATATATTTATTTAAATCCAAGGGAAAGTCTTAGAAATGTTTGTTTTGGTTGAGTGTGGTAGTGTTCATCTGTAATCCCAGCATTTGGGAGGCTGAGACCAGAAGATCACTGCAAGCCTAAGGCTAGCCAGGGCTACAGATGATATATCAGAATAAAGGAGAGGGAACGAGGGGAGGAGGAGGGAAGGAGAGGGTAGCAGAGGAGATGGGAGGAGATATAAGGGGGAGGGGGAAGTACCGTTGCTTTAAAATAAAAGGATCAGTTGATGTTTGCATGTGTGCCTGTGAAAGAACTACTTACAGCTGCACCTGGGATGCCCTGAGGTCCAGGCTCTCCATCAAATCCCCGAGCACCCTGAAAACAAGATAACGAAATGAAACTTGCATTAGTCATTCATGTTTCTGGACATCATCATCTTTCTAAAGTACGGCAGCCAAAATAAAAGAAGATACTAGGTTTTCATGCGTGCTACATTCGTGATTGAGTGTTTGCGAATGAACACTGAGGAGTAAATCATTACACACTTCAGACATGAAAACACTAGTGTGTATTGCTCATCATGTTAACAGCACTTAGGACGACCTTTGATAACGCTCTGGATATTGTAAGTTAGCAATGGCTCTATTCTCAACTGCTGTGACTCATTCAGAGGACTTCACAGATCTGTTGAACAAGAGTTAGCAGTCAACTTCCAAAGGTCTCAGGATATCTATGAGAATTCATTAATGCTGCAGGGCTGAGAACCTCAAGCAGACTGTGAATTTAGGGATAGCTTCACTGGACTCTGCAGTGCCACAGATGTGAGAAGGATGTCTACGACCCTAGAAGCCACCACTCCACCCCTGATATAGAATACAAGTAAATCACATTACTACGTGATTCAGAAGAGTGAACTGTTAGACCATTAGAGGAATATAGACATTCCTACTCCTGGATTGATATTCACTTCATGCTGCGACCCTTTAATACAGTTCCTAGTGTTGTGGTGATACCCAGCCATAAAATTATTTTGTTGTTGCTTCATAACTGTAATTTTGTTACTGTTACAAATCATAATGTAAATATCTGATATCCAGGATTTATTTCCATTGTTACAAACTGACCCAAAGGGGTTGTGACCCACAGATTGAGAACCACTAGTCTAGAACTTTTTCAAGTCTAATAATCTGGAAATGATGATTCTAACTTCGTGACAGAACAGATACCATCTCCTTATTTCTTCATTAGAATCAAGAAAATTGTTTTGTTTTAAAAACAAAGCTACAGTGCGTTTTGTGACCACTACATATTCTCAACAAAATGCAAGTTCCAGTTTGAAATTACAAAGTGAGTAAGAAACCTCAAGGACGGCTCGAATGGATGGATGGTCTCCTAATAAAGTAGATGAAATGAGGAGGTGATAAAACCAAGCAGAAAGCAGTCACAGAGCATCAGGCAGGTGTCAGTCTAACAAAACCAGGTGGACCTTGTCTACAGTAAGAATGAAAAACTAGAAAAGCTTTGATAGAAAGTTCAGACACAGGGGGAGTCAAAGGGGGGCAGGGGGAAGCAAAGAAGCCACAGAGCCCTGAAATTCTTTGATCTCTAAAAACTAGAACAGAGCAGAGGCATTCTCCATTCACCAAAAAAGAAAGATTTGGAAGACCTGAAGAGGACCTTGAATTCATCATTCACCTGGCATTATGAGAGAACACCTCAGCCTTTACATTATAGAAATGGTTTGATGCTCTCTCTCTCTCTCTCTCTCTCTCTCTCTCTCTCTCTCCCTTATTGCAGTTCAGCACGAGCTCAATCCAAAGTGCTGTTACTAGGTAACCACTCCACGGCTGTGTTCACAAGAGAAGCTGTCTCTTTTTTTTTAAAGCAATTTGACAGAAATGAAGAGAAATGAAAATTTTTAAAAAATATCAAATAGAGAAATGTCTCAAATAAAGAACACATCAAGAATGGTAATTGGTCTCAAGGAGAGGTCACCTATTTTATGGGGTGAGTTAAATCCAGTGGAAATAATAGCCTGGGTGTTGGCTGCATTGAAAATAAAGGGACTTTATTACTTAATAAATGAGAGGTGCACACAGAATGTTACTTAAAGTGGTGAGGGTATAAAAATATATGGGATGTCAGATATTGGCTTTGTTTTTTAAAGAAATATCTTAGAGAAGATGAAAAAAAGAAAGCAGGTAGAGAAATATCTAGAAGAGATCAAATGGGAAAAGAGAGACTGAAGAAACATAGTGGACAAGTGAGGCCTGTCAGTCATAAGCATGTGCAGCTCTCAGGAGGGGGTTTAATATCGCATACTGAGTGTCAACAATGAAATCTTACTTAATTGGAACTAAAAATCACTGTGCTGTGAAACAATAGCAAAGATGGCTCTGAAGCGAGTAAGACCAGGGTCCAAAATGTTGATGGGCAAAAAGCTGTACACATTCCACGAACTGGCTTTCAAAATAAACTTTCTAAGAAATAGTGACTTTTTTGTCCAAAAGCACTAGACACACATACAGATACATACATCAAAAATAATATTGCTGAGGTTTCAGCGAACAGTTTCCATTGTTTCCTTAGAATAGTCTGTCCACCGAGCATCATCCTTCACCATCAACTACTCTTTTTTCCTCATGACCTTCTGCAGTCAGCCCTGTCGTGGGCCCTCCCAGACTCATATCATGATTAAGCTGCAGCTTCCGTGCCCTGCCTGACTTCAGAAGTGCCTTCCTTGAATGCATGACAGTTGCTTATCTACTTATCTGCATTCCAAAGAAGTAATGTGCTGAATGTAAGCCCTTCTTCAAACTGTCCTGGGAACTTGCAGAAGCCTTGCACAGGAATAAGCCAGGAAAACCTCACTTTTGAAAGTGGCCAAGGACAGGCTGCTGCCTGTGGCCATAACTGAATGACCCCTTTGTAAGGCAGAGCAACTAATATGGTCTCAGGATCCTGGGAGGTTTTTCCCTTCCCTTTCCCTTTCGCTTGTCTTCCCCTTGCTGGACCAGGAGCTCTGCCAGCGTTGTGTCAGTGTTATGAGTACTTGCTACAAATAACGACAAAGCTAGAATATTATACCCCTACTTACTCCAATTTACCTAAAATAGTGCTCCTCTGTTGCCAATGGACTCTGCACCATGACTCCCACCAAAAATATTTGGGGGGAAATGCCTCTAGTTAATAATTATACATATTTTTCTTGTCATTGTAAGTATTTACAAAATATGCTTTATGGAGTACACAAAAAAACACGTAAAACATAAACTAAAACATGATGGTACCGGGGTGAGATCACTTTTATACTATGACTTTATCACAGATATCTCACTTTTTCTCCTTTGTCTCCAACTATGCCCGTGATGCCTCTCAGACCTTGAGTTCCCTGGAAAAGTGAAAAGAGAGAGGGAGGTGTAAGCGATTTCAGTCGAAGCACAGACTTCTTAAAAAACTTTTGGCAAACATTGACCCAGAAGAAGCATGTCATCATAATGAAATGAGACACTGAGAAATGATGACAGCACATAGGAAACATTTCTGGCTTAAAAAGAAAAAGTCCAAATAAAATTCTAATGCTTAAAACCCTTTGGTAAAATTCTAAAGACTTGTACAACTCTATGCAAATTGAGATGGCACAATGATAGCTGGCCAAAAAATATTTAAAAAGGTAAATACAAGCAACTAAGACAATGTTTTTGACATTTTTTAATTCATGGGCAGAACCCACAATACGAATTCCACCCCCTTCAAACTCTGATAGGGATAACACTATCTTAACCCTTAAAAATAATAGCTGCCTGCTCATTGATCACCTCCCCCTGAAGGGGGAACAGCCTTACCAGGCCACAGTAGAGGACAATGCAGCCACTTTTGATGAGAACTGATAGACTAAGACCAGAAAGGAGAGGAGAACCTCCCCTATCAGTGGACTTGGGGAGGGGCATGCATGCAGAAAGGGGAGGGACGGTGGGATCAGGAGGGGAGGAAGGAGGGGCTTATGGGGGGGATACAAAATGAATAAAGTGTAATTAATTAATAAAAAATTAAAAAAAAATAATAGCTGCCTACAAATGTATACTGTCAAAGGAAGGCAGTTGCATCAGATCCACAAAAGTTTATGTGCTGGAAATACAGCCTGACTGTCCATCAACCACTTGTCACCAGTATATATTATGCTGTTCTTATGATAAGAGTGTTTTGAACTCCTATATGACATGAGTAAGAACTCATCACAAGCACAGGCATGAATAAGCCTAACCATGAGGGAACATGCTGGGTTTCAAGATCTCTTTCGGTACTGAAATGGAGCTGGTCTCACAGCAGAGGATTCTTCCATAAACGACCTGGCAAAGGGGGAACCTGGCTGTTCCGTGGAGCACAGCTGTGAGTGTATGTACCTTCCATTGGAAGGTAGCTAATTTTAGACTTGGGCCAAGTAAAGGTGCTTTCGGGTGGTTATAGTCTTCCTCTCCACACTTGGAAAAGATGGAACAGTTCCAGGACCAGCCTCCATATATCTAGTTCAGTCACAAAGTTCTCAGTATGTCAGTCAGAAGTGGTCTGAAATTCCCAAATGCAACATGAGCCAGCCTGGATTAACAATCTAGGTTTTCGAGGGAAATGTGACCTTATCAGGCTGAGCTATTCTAACATAAGTGGCACTGCAGAAATTGAAACGTATCATTCGCTTGGGTCCGCCGTTTGCTTTCAGGTTATGAAGCCCCAGAATCTACATATAATTCCACATAGAACTTTTCAGTTAAAAAAATAATACCAGAAGTCTTGAAGGTACAATGGGGACTATTTCTTGTTTTGAAAAAGTAGTGATTGCCTACTGCTGGCTGGCTGGGAGCACAGACAAGACATAGTGCCTATAATGTAATGCTATTAATCCGAGTGTCAAAAGAGATTCATTTAAAAGATTTACTTATCCTGGGTAAACACTAAAAATAAACTTACTGGAGGTCCTTGAGCTCCAACTTCTCCCAGTTCTCCTTGATCACCTTCTTCACCCTAAGGAGTGACAGAGAGAAATCACTGTAAATTTTACTATAGAAAATGAGGATAGGAACAGGCTAGGACTTGCTCAGTATACTTTAAGTGCCTCTGACATTGTTCTACTGTGTCCTGTTCAGTTATACAGGTACCCCATGTTACTTGCATGATATTCAGGAAATGCAGAAGTGCCCCAAAAGACACCCCAAACAGATTACTTAGAAGCTGCCCTTACAAAGTTTTCTAAAGAGAAGGAAGATGAGAAGGCAGAGATGAGACAAGGTTGTGTATTTAGATTGTAGGTACATGTTTCAGGGTTCATAACCACCTAATGAAAACTTCTCTGAAAAAATATTATGTTATAATTTACATTATGGATTTTCTTATCATAATTTCATACCATATACAATTTTGATGCATTCAAATCAATTCTTTCATAGGATATATATATATAATATATATATGGGTGATATATAAGGTCACTCATGGAAAGGCCATTTTACCATTAAAAATATGAGTATTCATTTATATTTCCTTTGAATCATTCCATAGCTTAATTTTTTATGAAAAATATTTATCAGTAACTTATTTTTTGGTTAAAATATCTTGGCTTTGGTGATCAGGCACTTATGTCAATGTCATGTGTTACGTGACAAATTCTCTCTAGGTAGGCTGGAAAATATGCCTCGGCCCAAAAGCTCTGTTTTCACTCTGCTCTTCTGCTGTGAGATGCCACATTACCAACATGAAAACCTGAGTTTGGGTCCCCAGGACCTACATACGAAAGCTGCTTGTGGCCTTGCACATGTCCCTACAGCCTACAGCTCCAGGGGTGGGCAGGGCAGGAGGGTCTTTGAAGCTTGCTGGCTGCTAGCTTCGTTCCAGGTTCACTGAGAAGCCTTGTGTCAAGAGGATAAGCAGAGACTGATGAAACAGGACACCCAAGTGCTCGTGTGGCCTCCACGTGTTTAAACAGGTGTGTGTGCCTATGTGCATGCACACCACAGACACATGCATACACGTGCAGACACACACACACATTTTACAACAGAGTTTGGGGGAGTTTCTTCACCGAACACCGTTTGTTTTATGTTAAACTGCATTAGAGTGCTTTATCATAGAAGTCAGTATACGCCTCTACTTAGGAAAACCTTTTTCCTTTCTATGAATAAAGTCATGTTATTTTCTTTACAGTAGGTTTGAAAACCGCTGAAGTTTGCCTAGGCAAAGTGGTTTGCCTATTGTTTTCTGCTGTCTTTGGGATCTTCTTTCATATTATATACTTGTCATTTGGACTTTTTGCTGCTTTAAAAACTCTGATATGCCTTAAAATTTGTTAGAGCGTTCTATAAAGAAACTTGCTTCCTAGGCTGAGGATACGGCCCCATGGCAGAGCACTTGTTGGGCACGCCAAAGCACTGAGTTCAAACATCCAGCATCACAAAAGAGACAGAGGAGCCCAGCTTCTGCTATTACAGAAAGCCAAAGCTATCAACTGAGAAAGCATTAAATATACCACTTTACATTTCTGTGATATAGTATCTTTCATTGTAAGATTATTCATGAGAAAAAATTCTTACGTTAGATATTAAAATCAACTCTATCATTTAATTATTGAGTTATATATTTTATTGGCTCATTTTTTCCTATAATTTTATATTATATTTAATATATATTATTTATAGACGTGTAAGATAACTTATAATTCCCATAGAGTATACCTCATGTTTACAGGGGGTTTTTTGTGTACAATAAAAATGAAGTACACCCAGAAAATTTAACAGCAGTGTTAGTAGAGAACATTTAGGCATTTAGTGCAAAAAAATTGATTGTGTTTCAATGAATTACACTTAATTTTTTTTTACATTTATTTATTCAGAGAGGCCATGTGCAAACCACGTGCATCTGCAGAGGCCAAAGAACAGCTTACAGGATTTGGTTCTCTCCTGCCGGCACAGGAATTCTGGGCATCAAACTAATGTAGGCAAGTACCTTTACCCACTGAGCTATCTCACAGGCCCTGGAATGTGATTTTTAAGTGAATTATAATAACCCTTTCTGGGTTTAGTATAATTGGCATTGCATTCTACCAGAACTTACGATGGACAGCAAAAAGAGGCAGTCCCATGCTAAAAGCTAGCTCAAAGAGCAGATAACCATTAGGTGAATACTATCAAAGATTTGCTTTTATTTAATATGTATGCGTATTTTGCCTGTAGGCCAGGAACTGCCATGTGGATGCTGGGAACTGAACCAGGGTCCTCTCTGTAAGAGCAGCGAGTGTTCTTAACTCTCTCACCATCTCTCCAGCACCGCATGAGTGTAATTAAAATGCTACTTGTTTTTCTCGCACAGCTTTCGAGTTGCTCCACAAACAGCAATGATTGATAGTACCCTGCAGATTTCCTTATCAGGGCATGGCATATTTCTCATAGATTTTTCCATAAAACTTGGAGTAATATGTTTGAATTAAACATTTCTCTTGCAGATGAAAAGCATACAACTAATCAATAATCACAAATTTTAAATGACAACTTTTGGAGAAGCTATTTATCATAATTTTACTGAAAGACTTTTGAATGGATACTGACTGAACTGTAGTAAGATGGTGCCAGACCATAGTTTTGTTATTAGGATTTCACTAGTGAGTCTTGTATTCATAGACATGTTTTTTGTTTGTCTGTTTGTTTTTCTTTTTAAATTTAATTTTATTTATATATTTATTTATTACAATTTATTCACTTTGTATCCCCACTGCAGCCCCATCCCTTGTTCCCTCCCAGTTCCACCAACTCTCCCTCTTCTCCCTCTATGCCCTTTCCCTAGTCCCCTGATAGGGGAGAACTTCCTCCCCTTCTATCTGACCCTAGCCTATCAGGTCTCATCAAGGCTGGTTGGATCATCTTCCTCTGTTTCCTGGCAAGGCTGCACACCAGCCCCCAGGAGGAGGTGATCAGAGAGCCTGACACTGAGTTCATGTCAGAGACAGCACCCGTACCCCTTACTAGGGAACCCACTTGGAAACTGAGCAGCCAATGGGCTTCCATTGAACAGAGGGTCTAGGTCCTCACCATGCATGGTCCTTAGTTGGAGTATTGGTTTCTGCAGGACCCCCTGGGCCCAGGTATTTTGGCTCTGTTGGTCTCCTTGTGGAGTCCGTATCCCCTCCAGTTCTTTCTATCACCCTCTTTTTCCATACACATGTTTTTAAATCTTCATTAGTTAATTAATAGGATACGTTCAAAGCCAGACTGTGGATCCACGTGGGAACTGGAGACCAGCAGACTCTTCTTCACCATGCTGCTGTCAGTTCAGGCTCAGTCTTTTCAGGTCTCCATCCTCAACGGCCTAGTATCATCCTACCTCTTTACACCAGTTTTGAAAGACATCACTTGAACTTGAGGGTGGTACAAAAATGTCACATGAACTAAAGGAATATTCAACATCATGCAGACATTTTCCAACTGCCTAACATGCAAAAAAATCCAAGTTTTCCACTGAAGACCAAAAAACAAATTATTTTGGGTGCCATATAGCTAATCTGTGGTCACCAGAAATAGCAGTTTGGTGGACATAGGGAGAAACACCCTGATTAACAGCTCTAGCCCTAAGTCCTGTGGGATAAAGTAGAGATGGCTTTCCAGAGGAAAGGGGTCAACAGAACAAGGAGAAATGGATCGAAGCATTGCCCACTCTCTGCTTTATTACAGAGCTCACAAACAGCTCTGGGTATAACTTAATGTGCTTGCTTGCCTGGTTTTGTGGTTAGCCAGTGTTCTCGTATATTCATATGCCATGGTTAATGTAAACAATCCCTTGTGATTGAGCATTCATTTTGCTTACTTTTGAACTTTCAGAACTTTGGATAAACCATAGCACATAGCAGGTTCTTGATAAATATTAGTTGAATTTTCAAACTTATAAATTTTAAGATTCAGTGCATGAATAGGCCTTCAAGGAAACAGGACAGTCCCTTTTTCTATTTCCCTCTAGTCTGACATCAGAAGCACAGCTATTTCATTCAGATAAATAAAATACCTTTACTATTCTCAGCCTTTGTAGTAAAAGACTTAATATAATTTGCAAATGTTAATAGGGCACAGAAAATTGGCCTATTTATCCTGATCATACAAGTAGGTTATTCAACAGACTGATTTGGGATGAGGAGTTCAAGGATGTTAATACTCAAAGATACTTTACTCAAAAAATAATAATAATAAGTTGCCTTTCCAGCTTATTACTGTGGAAGAAAAGGGCCCATATTTTACTACAACCTAGTAATGATATGAACAGACACAGTCAACAGGTTAGCAGCCCTGCACTAGTAAGAGTGGTGTGATTTTCAAAGTACTATAAAATTTACTAAGAGAAAGAATCTACTACACAGGAATTAAAATTATTAGATATGTATAAGATGAAGAAATGTCAACCAAGTCGCCTTGCTTTAAGTAAGTCTCGGCCTTGGGTGTACCAATCCCATTGCAATAAAGATTCCATAATTCTATCCGGATAATAACACAGGATGACCAACCTCCAGCCACTTCAAACCTAAGTTACAGTGAGATGAGATCAGAAATAAACAGACAAATTCGTTCAGACCGTGGGAAGAGGACTCTAAGCCAATTAGCTACCAAATCTTGTATTTTTTTTTTTCCTTTAAGACCATTTGTAAAAACTTTACAATTATTGTAAACCTTGGGGATGTAAAACAACTAGTGACATTATGTTTGACTGTCATCAGTCTCGATTTAAAAAAAAAAATTCTAAATATGATAAATTTGAAATGGAAAGAGAATGTAGTCAATTTGGGGGCAATGAGGGAAAATTCCTGGTGCTTTCTTTGTTGTTTCAATAACTGAACAGCTTAGAATACTATCCTTCAAATACACCACGCATTTCCTTGCCAAAGAAATAAAATATCATACTTTCCTATTCCTTGTAGCGAAAATAATCTCTAGCTCTCAGTCACAATTCACCCACAAAAAGCTTATTTTCCTTACCTTGTGTCCTTGTCTTCCTGGTTCACCAATTTCTCCTTTCGCCCCTTTATGGCCCTAACAAATGTGAAAATACACACGAATAAAGGAAGCTGCTCTGGGATTGAAGCCGAAAGTGGCCGGCCAGAAGGCTCATAAAGTTGTTCTGCCTCCCTAAATCTGTGTTAAAATACTATGAGAAAGATTATGTCACAAAATTCAACACACAACCTTGGTAGTTCTAATGACACAATGTACACCATGTGACTGATTTTTATGATAAGCATAAGTTTAGGTAAAAATATCCTTCTAGATCAGCAACTGCTCTGCCACCCAGCGAGGCGACAGGCTGCAGTGGTACCTGCCTTCTCTCCGGGTTTCCCCAGCTTCCTCCCCAGGCTTCGGTTAAAAGCTTTCAGTCTTCTTCAGCACAGATACCTTCGCCCTTTCAGAAGTTGACCCAACTACCCCCTTGCTCTCTTGAAATCTCTTCCTGCCTACCCTATAGCCAAGTCCTTCCTGGGGGTAGAGGAAGGGCTGGCCCACGATTAACTTCTCAGCTGTAGAGTCTCTTCCTTCCTCAGTAGGAAGTGCAAAAAGGGAAAGGCAAAAGCCCACCACACCTAGGCAGTGGTGCACCTGCGCAGTGTCTCCCAAGCAAACTGGGAGACAAAGTTCCCAAATCAGGGCGGCTGGAACTTTCACCTCTCCCTGGTCTTTTGGAAAAACAAGATTATAGCGCAGGCGTAAACCTCCTACAGGCAGAGAACCCACCAAACTGCAATTAGAGAAAACCCTATGGAAAAAATGCATGCCTTTCGCCTCCAGGCCTTCCAGATGAGAACAGAGCAGGGTCTGACATTTCTCAGAATCACTTTACACTCAAAGAACGGTGGGAAAAGCAACATATCCCCAGCATTTTTTTTTTCTGAATAGACTATTTTAAAGAATCATAATGGCAGAGTGGAAGAAAAACACCTTCAGGAAAATCTGTTCTACACAGTTCTCCTATTTTTTTTTTTTTTAACCAACGTATTCTCAAATTCACATATACACAAAGTATATATGCAGTCTCCTTCCACATCCTCAGCACTGTTTTTCTCCCCACAGAAGGCAAACGCCCGGCCCTGGATTTCATGTTCAAGTTTCCTGGCCCGGTGTACGCTGTGGGCATTTCCCTGAACTACAGACGTTCTATAGCTAAGAACGCACACCTCAGTTGGGACCCAGCAGGGACACTAGTGTACCACAGACAGAGAGCAAAGGCACACTTCACTAGTCCGTCCCAGCCGGCGGTTAAATGCTCCCCCCTTTCTCTGCATGTAACACTCCTGAAGCTCGAATAACAGAATCATTCTTACCCTCATGCCTGGTATTCCTGGATATCCAGAACGACCTGGTGGGCAGGAATTGGGGCACTGAGAGAGAAGGAGAGAGAGAGAGAGGTAAACTAGAGCACCAATTTTGTGCAAGATGAAGTTTTTTTTTTTTTTTCCAAGTGTGACAAGATGGAATGTTTTTCAAGGAGTCCAGCTATAAAACCCTCAGGCAGTAACAATCATTAAATAACTCTGAATGTTTCTTTCCTTTGTTTTTGTTAAAAATACGGAAAGTTTCAGAGAATTCAATAGATACCCTGCCATGTGCTCATCGTCTGCATGTTACATGTTAATATTTTATCATATTTATTCCTGATTTAATAAAAGAAATACAATTCTGAGGACAGTGGGTTGTACCATGGCCTTGTCTGGTTTCTTCCTTCTCCATTGAAGTAGCCCCATCCTGAGGTCTCAGCCTTTTCACCATGTGGTCAAAATCACACCTGCGCAGTTTACAACTGTCATCTGACTGCTTTCATCATAGCGCCTCCAAAAACTGCCATCCTGAAAAATCAGACCTCAGGGAAGAAGCCAAAGGCAGAAAAAAAAATCCTTCTCTAGTGGAAAAACTAGCATAACCCGAGATTAAATAAGCAGGTCCACAAGCCCGCCATGAGTTGCAGTCTGAGTTAAAAAAAAAAAAAAACATGGAAGTCTGGTATATTCCAGGCAGATTATTTCAAAGACAGCTCATCTGAAGACTATGTGGCCTTTAAATTAGAGCATAATAGTTCTGATTATGTTCTCATTTAAACCCCTTGTTTTCTACTGATATATGCTGATAGGAAAGAATTACAAAGCAGATTATATTAAAAGGAAAAATCTTACCAATGGGTCTCCATCATGAAATCCAATTGTTCCCTAAAGTAAGTAAAACACTAAAGTTAACAATAAAAATAGAAACACACGCCTTTAGTCCCAGCACTCAAGGAGGCAGAGGCAGGTGGATTGCTCTGAGTTAGAGGCCAGCCTGGTCTACAAAGTGAGTCCAGGCCAGCCAAGGCTATACAGAGAAACCCTGTCTCAAAAAACAAAGAAAGGAAAAAAAGACTAAAACTAGATACTTTAACTTACAGATAATATAAATTTCAATGTTCAAAAATATAATAACTCTGTTAGTTTTATAATATACAAGGAAAAAAATAGAAATACATGTTAATGTTCGAAGACTTGATTGACAGGTGATACCTTTAAAAATCCCTAAACTATAGCTGGCTCTTTTTTTTTTAATAATTTTTTATTTAAATTTTTCTTAATTACACTTTGTTCACTGTGTACCTCCCCGAGCTGGCTATCTTATTGCAGAGATCAAATGCCTGACAAGATGGACAAAGTAGAAAACTCTGACACATAATGAAAACACAGAGTACCACATTTATTTCTACCATTTAAAGAACTTAGCAAGAGCTAATTTATCTGAAACTGCTTCTTCTGCCTGTCACTTCTGAGCACTTAAGAAATCACAACTATTAAAATGCTGCGATCAAATAAAATGTCTTCTGGGAAAACCACCTTTTAGGTTATTGTAGTTCCTCTACTCTTCTGATTCTAAAATGACCCAGGCTTTGAGTGGATGAAAAGGGAGAGAGGGAGAGAGAGAGACAGAGAAAGAGAGAAAGGAAACGAACAGTTGTTGGAGGGTGGCCTGATGTGTGTTACTGGCCCTCAAGACCTGGTTAAACTTACCCTTGTTTTGTAAACCTGCCTAGGACATTGGTTGATTAAACGGCCCACACCTGGGCAGGACAGAAT
Source organism: Psammomys obesus (assembly GCF_907164565.1). Classification (NCBI taxonomy): domain Eukaryota; kingdom Metazoa; phylum Chordata; class Mammalia; order Rodentia; family Muridae; genus Psammomys; species Psammomys obesus. Next base: position 2,996,517 of record NW_026585580.1, on the reverse strand, counting down.
GGGGTAGATGTGGCTAAAGTTTCCAGGCTTGGAGGGTTCGGGAGAATCACAGGAGACATATGGGAAGAGAGGAGGAAGGAGGATGCCATGATAGGTTAGTGTGGTGGAAAAGAAACACACACACACACACACACACACACACACACACACACACGGGCTCAGAGTAAGGACTCCAATAATGGCATTATGGATGGAAGGTAAACCAGATGAAGAAATTAAGATGGATGGCATTGGATGGGGCCTGGGAGATAGATGGTGAGGTTTTTGCACCAGCGTAGGTAAAATATCTGCCCTGCCCAAGGGAAATAAGGCAATAATAAAATTTAACAGGTGTCTATGTCTTGTTATTTGTGATAACAAGTTAAATAATACCACCATGATAACCTTAGGTATAATAATAAACTATATATCGCCCAACATTCTTTTATATTTATAACAATAAACAGTAGCAATTTTGGAAGTGTAAAACAATGATTTAACTAATAGACACTTCCATATTTGTTTCTGTGATTTCTTCACTCCCCACCCTCAGATGCAAAAGAAACTTAAGCTGAAAAACACTTACACTAGGTCCTGGGGGTCCAGGAGGGCCGGGTGGTCCTCTTTTCCCAGGGTCACCCTAAGTCATTTCAAAATAGAGACACAGTAGTTACACAAGGTTCAGAACATAGTACATAAAACCAAGGAGTCATGAGAGAATGGCATTACTAGAAAGTCTAGCACAGCTCAGACTGGCATAAACCTACCACCAAATTACACCTAACTACACCAGTTAGCTGAACAGCACCAGACAAGTAAAGAAATTCTCCCCAGGGTAAAAAACAAAGCAAAGAAGACACATGGGAAGACACAAAACCAATTATCCACAGGATGATCATTGATGGACCCATCAATGTACCCACTTGAAACACAAGCCAAAAACCGAATGTATTGTTCCGGTTGGTCTATAGATGAACCTCAGTGGCCAGAATTACTAGCGTCATCCAGACAATTAAAGCAAAAGAAAGCTCGTGCCCAGGCAGGGAAAGAGAGTGGAGAATCCAGCTCTGCAAGGCCGTGTCCTGCTTCTGCTGTCCACCTAGCCTGATCTGACACTGAACTCTTGGAATGGGCAGTAAAGCAAATAAGCTAAATTCAAAGATGAAAACGGGTTCAAATTACTCTGTACATCCAATTTTACTGTTGGCACATTTTCCTTCCTAATAGTCTACATAGAAAGTCAGAAGCTTCATAATTCTTTTAAATATGCAATCATTTGTATTCATTTATTTGTAAGATATATATATATAATATATATATATATACACATATATCTTTGTGAACAAAAACATATACAGAGCAAGAAAGATACCTGCTGTCTGACCCCTTTCCTCAGTGAGCTCACAATCTTCCTATCATAACATCAATGCTTCAAGATTTTTAAATGTTTACAGAATATCACACGAACACTTTTTATCAACAGTTTTCTCAGTCAAGTTCGGTTGCTTCCTCTGTTTAATTAGAATTAAATTCTGATGATACTGTAATGCTTCTGCTATAAACGTGATATCTATGTGCTAATATTTAATTTCATATGGATAGTTTAACACATAAAGCCACCTGATCCCAGTTCTAGATAAGATTGTAATAACTGGCTGTCACTCCCTAATTTGCAGCTCAGTCTGGAAGTTAGAAAGAAATGCTTTGCTGGAAGAGAATTCATCTACTCTTTCCGGAACTTCAGGAGAAGGTGTACGGTGGGTTCATCTGCCTTCTTCGCCAGCACCTCCTTTCAAATTAGCAAATGTCAATCAAAATGCACCATGATACTCACAATGGGTCCTACACGGCCAAGTTCTCCAGGAAGTCCTGTGGTCCCAGGAGGACCCTGAAGTCAATGAATCAAAGGGACAATATGATTTATGGATATCTTTACAGTCTGTCATAAATGCTATCAAAGATGATAAAACACAGACTTAGGATTGTTCATCCTTGCCAGAGTTGGCTTGCAGTGAGACAATAATTCATTTAACAAAACTTTAATTATTTAATAGGAAACAGAAATTTCCTGCATTGGTAATTTTCCTAATTGGTATATTTGTTTGGCAGATTGAGGGTGTTGTCATTAGGGACTTGTCTTATATATAACATCATACAGACAAATCTATAAGCCCCACTGGTTAGAGTAATGGTGCAGGGTCAGGTCAGGCTATTGGAAATAGAAGATTTTCTAGACTGTGCAAAAATAAACAACGAAGTGATACATACGGGGGGTCCTGGAATCCCACGGCCCTAAAAGATCAAAATAAAAACATTTACGGCTTGTGGTTTAAACGTCATATAAACATAGACACAGACACGGCTCAGTTCTCGAGAAGCTGATCCCCTCCCACTGAACAGATAAGTGATGCTCACTGGCAGGAAAACCCTGGATGGTGGAAGCAGACAACACTGCCTCAGATGAAGCCAGATGCTTGTTTCTGCCCTTCAAGCCTTCCTTTGATTCCATGCTGACTAATACTGTTTTGCTAAGGATTTTTAAAAGAAAGTCAAAGAAGCCATGTATGTTCTCCCTCACTCATATTAGAGAAGAAGCCATTGATGTTCACCCTGACTCATGGAGAGGCACATCACAACCAAATAGTTTAAAGATTTTTTTCAGCTGTATATATAAAAAAAAAATCTACATTAAAGATAACACAGCTTTATGGGTTGCAATAAATGATTTTTAGGCATTCCTCAAACAAGCTGTAGGCACAGAGAGGCAAAGGAGTAAAATGTTTTTGGTTTGGTTTGGTTTGGTTTTCAGAAATATATCCCCTTGGACCCTGCAGATGTGACTCTGTGTCAAGAATGCTTACTGCTCTTACAAAGGACCTGAGTTCTATTCCCAGCACCGGCATCAAGCGGCACCTGCAATTCCAATTCCAGGGAATCCAGTGCCTCTGGCCCCCAGGGGGACTTCAGTGTACACAGTACACACAGACTCGTGCCATTAAAAAACAAATTGCTAAGATAAATCTACCCCCTTTTAAAAAGTGTGGCTATATTCCCACACACTAAGCATAACAGATATTGAAATTAAGTTGGTCTAACACCTGACATAACGTACAATAGGATCTTAATGGAATGTTCTATTTGGTTTTAAAGCTCGTCAATTCATCTCCGTTTCCTGTGTCCGTCATATCCCTTTATTCACACCAGACTATCCACAGTCACAGGTTGAGGCCACGTCTTGCTTATCCACCCTATCCTAAGTCCCGAAACAGAGCCTAGTGTGCAACAAACTCCAGCAAGCAGGGAAACGGGTGCAAATGGAGATAACTGTGCTAAAGCAAATTAAATCATCTCTGAAAAACAAATATCACATTTTGTTTTGCTTTGTTAAGTTGTGAATCCTATATTTTATATAGCTCAGTGAATCATATTTGTAGACACGATGTAAAAGCAGAAGTGAAACTGAGGGGTGGTGGTGCACACCTGTAATCCCAGCACTCAGTGAGGCAGAGGCGGGCAGATCTCTATGAGTCTGAGGCCAGCCTGGTCTAAAAAGTGAGTCCAGGACAGCCACAGCCTCACAGAGAAACTTTGTCTCAAAAAGCAAAAAACCTTCTACACCCAAAGAAGCCAAAGATTAACAAACACTAAGCTTCCCTGTTGAGCAATGCCAGGATAAGGCTGGTGATAGCTCATAGCTCATCTGTTGAGCTTTTATCAGATACACAACTCACGTCATCAGTGGCATGGTACATTGCAAAGATTTAGAACCACCAGCCACAGCTAGGTGCTGTGACTCACACCTGCAAGCCCAACGGTCATGAGACTGAGGCAGAAGGATCCTCATGGGACTGAAGCCATCCTGGACTACGTGGTGAGCTCCAGGCCAGCCTGAGCTACAGGGTAAGACTCTTTCTATCTCAAAATTAAATTACATTAAGAAATCTCACCTGATGTGTACATGTATTTTCACCATACATTCAAATGTTTCTATAGGTATGCTTACCATGCCGGATGAGTCATAAACCCTTTATCATGTGTTTGATGTAGAAAACAGCATTACATTTTTCATCCCAATGGCAGGATTTTACCTAACAATAGATTTTCAGCTTTGTTGCTTCACTGCTTGTAATACTTACTGGGAATCCACGAGACCCAGGCACACCAGGTTCTCCCTAAAAATGAAAAATATATATATAGCTTCACTGTACTTATCTCTTTGTAGCACGAATATGAATACATTCAAATTGGATAGATACCAAAATCTTTAATACAGTTCAGGTTTCAGTTGGTTTGCAAACCTTCTTTTGAGGTGTTTTTGTTGGCATTTGAGGACACTGTATAATTAACACCAGGTGGCTAACTTACTTTCTGTCCCCTAGGTCCAACGGAGCCAGGGGATCCATCAGGTCCTGTTAATCCCTAATGAAGCAAGAACATGGTGTCAGCGCTATCATAACAGCCCTAGGAAGACCACCGGACAGAAAGTTTTTACTTTACTAGCTATCTCTAGATTGGTTATGCACGGATAAAGCAAGTATTTAGAAAATAACACTTTCTAATATAGCCTTACTTTAAAACATTTACCATGAGATCTGCTTTTGACTTCTCATCTGTTGAAAATTTTTACAGTTTGGTAACTGCGCGGTTACAGGTTCAATAACTTCAAGGGGATTTTAAAACTCTGCTTTGAGAAAATACAAATAACTACAGTTGATTCTGCCCTTTTGCCAGATTTATATATCTACTTTATTTCACCTACGAAATAATAATGCTGTATGTATTTCTAGATGTGGGACAATAATGTCTTAAAAGCTAACGAAACAGTTTCTTAATATGAATTAAAGACAAATACTTTTAAATCCTCTAGCCATCTTCCAGGCATTCAATAACATAGTGAAGAATATTAACTTTTAAGTTAAAAAAAAAAAAGAAACTTGAAGGCGTGCATTTTTGCCAATAAAAACAATGTATGCCACCTGCTAGGTACAGCTTGTGCCTCATACATACGTCTAGCCACCATAGCACACGTGACAATGTATTACACATTTTTATTGTTTTTATTAACACTTATTTGTCCTCTTCTTCAATAAAAAGTAAGTATGGAACCAGGATAATGCAGCCTGCATGTCACAGTTTCCATATTTGACAGATGAATTTTGGTTTTTATTTTATAATTTTTTTCCTTGTAATTCATCATTTTCAGTTGTTGTCTTGGTAACATAATGTTTAAATTCTATTTTCCTGAAAGTGAAATATGTGTGCACATATGTGCATGGATTTCAATGCACATGAATGTAAATGTCTTATAGAGTCTCTATTGTCCAGATGTGAAAAACACTTGGACAACACTGAGTCAGAGGCCTCTTAAAACTATGGAAACCCTGTGTAAACCAGATTGCCGAAGTTCATGTCATAAATATCAAATGGATGCTTTTGGGCAATCAGATAGAATTTGTGGTCTATCATTTTCACATTTTTATTTTATTTTTACTTGTGTGGGATGTGTGTGTGTGTGTGTGTGTGTGTGTGTGTGTGTGTGTGTGTGTATGTACATGTGAGTGCAGGTCCCCAAGGAGGCCAAGAGAGGCCAGCAGCTCCTTTGGAACTAGAGTGAGGATGACTGTGAGCTGTCCAACACGAATGTTGAGACCCGAACTCTGGCCCTCGGCAGAAACAGTGAGATTTTAACTGATGAGCTATCTCTCCAGCCCTGACATTTTTACTTTTTTTTTTTTTCCTTACAAAGTCCTGTAGCAATTCCAGTATGGTAAACCAAAGAAATTAGAAGGAAAAAATTAGAAAATGTTAATTATTAGAAATTTATCACCAACAAAAAATATTAAACATGTTTAAGAGTTCAGTTTTCATTTCCCTAGCCAAATTATAAAACTAAGATATATGAACAAGAGCTATGACATAATTAATTGCTGAATGCTAATAGCAATAAACCATTTGCTTTCCCAGATTTAGCAAAGAAACCACACATCCAGGAGTACTCTCTTGATGTATGTCTTATACATACATTTTTTTAAAAAAAAACCTTGGGACATGGATCCCCTAAGACCCACTTCATGTATACACCTTCAAAGACAAAAATCATGGTCAGTTTTCACACACCAAGTCAACTAGCCTTCTTCAGTTTGTGACTGGACTCACTGAGACAGCAGAGGATAATAACCACTGTTATGTAATACACGGAAGCACAGTCAAGTAACTATCACATAACCTGAAGGCTGTGTCAAATCACTCACATCTACAATATCTTTCGAAAGAGCTTAGCAAGTATGTCAACTGTTGGAAAGTTCTTCAAATTAAGTGGAAAGAGGATTTGGCCTTGGGTGTTGCAGTGAAGTCCGTCATGAAATAACTATGGGGAAAAGTGTGATCTTGCCAGGTGCAATGGTTCATGACTAACGTCATCACCCAGGAGGCTGAGGCAAGAGAGCTGCTAGCTCAAAGCCGGTCTGGGTGAGCTACATTCAAGTTGCTTTACTGCTGTAAAGCAAGTGTCTCAGGGGACAGAAAGGAAGGGGGAAAATATGAGAAACGGGAAGAGGGGAAAGGGGGAGAAGGAGGGAGAAAAAGAGAGGAGGAGAGGAGATAAAAGGAAAGAGAGAAGGAGAAAGTGATCCACGCTCAACAGAATGCTAGGACATGTCCCTGACATCTAACACACTCAACACGTGATGAATGAACAGGTTAGACTGAGGTTCAGCTTTTGGGTAGAAGGGTATTACACGGGTCCCTCTACACCCTCTGTAATGATTTGACTTAGACCCTGACCCTACCTGCTATTGTTTGTTTGTTGCTTAACTGCACAGTGTTCTAATGTTATTCTTCATTTAGAAAAGCCCAGACAAACAATCCAAAGCTGGAAATTAACCACAGCGTGACACTTCTTTGCCTTCTCGGCTTCCTTCAATGCCTGACCATTTTCACAGACACTGACCTTTCAAAATAATGTCTTAACCAACTATGCCTGTTGTAAACATTTCTCAGGGGTGTAGGTTATATTCATCTTGTCATGCCTGGATGACATCACATAATCTAACTACAATCCCCATACACAATTACACTTCTTTCTGTCTTATTTGGATCCTGTAAGAATAAAATACGGTTTACAGAGCTTTCTGACTACAATGAAAAGCACGTACAACAATATCTCTTGATTATTATCCATAATAGTAACATAGTTGTCCTTTGGGTATAAGTAGGCTCTGGCATCTGTATTCTATATGACCACAAAACAAAAAAAGACTCAACTTCAATGGGTGAGGAGAGGGACTGGAAAAATGTGAACACACACACGCAGCAGGCACAATTTTCAAAACCCAATTTGCAATAAAATCCTCTAAATCTAATTTCAAAGAAATTACGGAGGAAAATCTCTCCAATGGCAGGGAGAATTGCCTTCGTGTGGGTGATTATGCAGACAGAGCTCCATATAGAATCATCTCGGAGCTGTGCTGTGAGCCTTCACAGTGCTAGTTGTCAGGAAATACCTGTCCTCAGCATCCTGTTTCTTGTCTCCTTCCAGGATCCAGCACCTCAGCTGGTGACAAGGCATACAGCCTAGCAGTGATGACAAACCTACCAAAAATCCACTGCACATGGGAAATGCAGTCCCTCTCTTGGATTCTGACAAACATCATACAGCAGTCATTTTTAAAAAAACATTCCCCCCCAAAAAAAGCAAGTCTCACAGTGAAACAAAGAGCAGAAGACGAAGAGATTGGAGATCAAGGTCCCTGAGTTCACTGTCAAAACAGTTCTTCCAAAGTTTTCCTACATGTTTTATTCCCCAGAGGCTGGATAGAGTTGTTGGTATATTCTCAAAGAGTCACAAAATGTCCTTTCTCAATTAGAGTAAGACTTTAGCATCAACTCGATGAGAGTCGGGTAAGAAAACTTCCCAGTTGCAGACGTCATGAGTGGCTCTGATTCAAAGGTCGGTGGGTATGAAACATTAGAGTTCTAGCCAGCAATCATAGAGTGTCAGTTGTAAATGATTTTCAGCACATATATGCACTCTTCTTAGTTGGTACCTTGGGGAACTAAAAAATCCGCTACCGCTCTTTTCCTCTATTCTTTCCAGCCACTCCTCTATTAAGAAGATGAGATCCAGTACATTCGGGGTGGTATGACTGTAGCTGTATTAAGAACCTCATTTCATTTGTATCTCCTGGAGGTAGACCTGAGTTGCCTAAAATGAATTCAATAAATATAAAAGTCTTTGTTGTCTTAGCAGCTACATAACTCTGGGTCTCTGAGGAAAGTATTTATTCTTATAATTTTTCATTTTCCTTTTTATGAGAAAATAACATCTACTTTCTAGGTTATGGTAAAGCCAAAGGGAATAATATTTGTGACAGTGCTTGAGGAAAATACTCCAAGCATATGAAAATGCCACAGCTAAATTCTCTCAGCTGAAAGGAAAACCTAAAACACTGGCACGTGCATGGGTTTTCTACCTTTTCCCTCTCCCCCGCCAGCCTCTTCCCTTAGTCCACTGAAAGGGGGAGTTCTCCTCTGCCATCTGCCATAGCTTATCAAGTCTCATCAGGACTGCCTGTGACCCTCTTCCTCTGTGACCTGGTAAGGCCGCATCGCCAGGGCAAGTGATCAAAGAGCAGGCAATCTAGTTCATGACAGAGGCAGGCCCTGCTCCCCTTACTTGGGAACCTACATGGAGACTGAGTTGCCTTTCTTCTTCCATCCTGGGTTTCTACTTATGGACCATTTCTGGGTCAAAGGTGATTATCTAAGAAACTTGTACAGTTTTTGATATTGCAAATGTCTTTTTCGCACTGTGGGACTATAATATAGTCAAAGAAATATGTGTAGTTGTTTTTCTGTTTTTTCTACTACAAAATTCAGAGCACATTCACTTATTTATACAAATGGGAAAATAACTTTAAAAAAAAAAAGAAACCATTCATGGAGATAACCTGGACCCCCTGCACAGAGGAGCCCGTGGCAGCTCAGTCTCCAAATGGGCTCCCTAATAAGGGGAACAGGGGCTGTCTCTGAACTCAGTGGCTGGCTCTTTGATCACTTCCACCTGAGGGGGAAGCAGCCTGACCATGCCACAGAGGAAGACAATGCAGACAGTCCTGATGAGACCTGATAGGCTAGGGCCAGATGGAAGGGGAGGAGGTCCTCCTCTATCAGTGGACTGGAGAAGGGGCATGGGAGGAGCTGAGGAGGGGAGGGTGGGATTGGAAGGGGATGAGGGTGGGGCTACAGCTAGGATAAAAAGTGAATAAATTGTAATAAATAAAAAATTATATTAAAAAAGAAAAGGATTGCCTATGATTTGAGATTTAAAAAAAACCTGTTAAGCAAGTTATAAAAGCCCCATTAAACTGAGGAACTAGCAGGGCATGATGGCACATGCGTAGAATTCTAGCACTTTGAGGCAGGATTTTGAGTTCCAGGCCAGGCTGGACTACACAGCAAGATCTTAGATACATAAACAAACAGACAGGCTGGAGGACAGTTAAGTCCAGCTTTCTGTCTAACATAAAGTTAAAGCTTAACAGGAAGGCAAGATTTTAGACGAATGGCTTATGTTTCAACTATAATTTTTAAAATTCAATCAGAAACTTTCTTTTCCTCCAAAACGAAAGGCAAGTAGAAGTTTCAAAGAAAAGTAGAGAGAGAGTCAACTTATATTAGTAGCTTAGCTAGCGGCCTGGTATTTATCAGACATTCTTCCTACGACCTGACAATTTCAAATACTTCAATTTCAAAGAGCCTGGTAGCCAATAAATCACGTAATCTCATTTGCAGTATCCCAACATGAGTTGACACTACCCACACATCAATCCACAGGTGCTCATGTATTGCCATTTGAAATACACACACAAAAGAAAAAAGAAATCAAACCAGACGCTTTGAATTGTAAAACAAAGTGTGTCTCCTGAAACACTAAATAATACTGAAATATACACATTCACCGAGTTAATAGAAACAGAAAAGGCATGTCTGAAGTAGAAGCGAAAATCATCCGATTTGTTTTCTCAGAACAATGGAGCTTTCTTAAACACTAACAAATATTCCTGGAAATAATAGGTGTAGGCTTGGGGGTGCTTTCTTTCTTTTAGAAAAGCCTTTAGGTTTTGTAAGACAAATAAGGAATGCTTGATTGTGGAAAGGTGACTTGAGGAACTCTATAAAACAAATGCCATCTCTTCTCGACCCAGAGACAAATATCAGCTCATGCTGAAGGGCTAAACCAGCTGTGGGTACTGTGCACAGAGGCAGGAGATGCTGAGAAAGCCGAAGCTACTTCCCTCTGAAGAAACATTATTTACCATACAGCTGGGCATCTGGACGTCTTCCCAAACTGAGTTTTGACTTCTCGTTTGTGTGTGCTGAGCATCTCCTGTCCCTACTATCTCCATACACACTCACTTTGAGCAAACTCTCTTTTCTTTTTCTATTACTGGGAGCTGAGATACCTCCTGTCCTTTCCTTTACCCGCTCCGTTTTCAGGTGTCTTCTTCTAAATTTTTATTGGTTTTCTTATTTTCTGTACCTGAGCAGTGTTCCCAGGGACCAGAAGAGGGCCTCAGACCCCCTGTGATGGTTGTGAGCTGTCATGTGGGTGCTGGGGATAGGGCCCTGGTCCTCTGGAAGAGCAGCGCCTCCGATGATTAATCCAGAGAGTGCCCGGGGAAAGTGAAGCATCCTTACTGTGAGACCTAACTTTCCACCAACTAGCACCCACATGCCTGCTATAGGGTGAACAGAGTGCCTGGAGTCCATGACATCAGCCTTCACATGACATTTTGCAGGGTTCCACAGCATGCCCTCCCCTACTCTCTCATGCAAGTGCTCTGTCTACTCACATCAGCGCCTGGTATGCCTGGCTTGCCCGGTGCTCCTGGCTTGCCCGGTTCCCCAGGAGGTCCCTGAGCAGGAAGAAGGAGGAAATGAAGCCAGGCTGAGACTCTTCAAACACACACGTCTACAAAACACATCTAAGGAAGGAAGTGAGGCATCATGTCGCCAATCAACTTACCGGAGGGCCGGGGGGACCCTTTGGACCTCGGTCTCCCTGTAGACATAGAGAAAAGGATGAACACAAGGATGAGTGAGAGTAGCTGGGGTCCCACGGGAGAGTCTCAGGCATGCACGCCACAAAGATATGGGCGGAAGCCGGGGTGCGGGCCCAAGGACGGACGTTCAGACCCCCAAAGCCAACAGATACAGGACTAGCCTTTTCTCTAACAATCTCCAGGCTACAGTATCAAACCTGGAACTTTCCCACCGTTTAGTCTTAGCTCTATGAGAGTGACAAGAAGGGGCCATCTGGCCCTTTCTAACAGCTCCAAAACTGGAGAAGTATGAGAAAAGGCTGGGTTGGAGAACAAGGAAAAGGCACACTTACATCGATGCCATCTATGCCTGGAACTCCAGGAGGTCCCGGAGGCCCTGGAGGTCCCTGCTCGCCCGGGGGTCCTCTCTGCCAAAAACAATGTACAGAGGTTAGTGGAGGACAATGTCTACCCAGAAGAACTAAGCAGGGTCCTTATTTCCTACCACCACCACCATCACACACACACACACACACACACACACACACACACACACACACACACCGGCAAGGAGGCCCCTCTGTGTTGGATAAGTTTTTGAACCAAAATACAGCATGTTTCCACCTTGTACGAGGTAAACTGTGCAAGGTGGAATAAAATTGACGTCTTCAAATAGAAGCAGGGTTTGCTGGGCCTCGCCTTCTCGGAATGCATTAAAAAGAAGAGAACTGCGAAGAAGGGAGCTGTCTAATGTCCACCTTGCGTCCACAGGAATTAAGAAATGAATGCGGGGTCATTTGATACCTCCACTGCAGATCAAATTGAGCAAGCAAGACTGGAGCAGACCCAGGATAAACAGTTACTTTACCACTGCAAACCTTTCTTTGTCCAGTAGACTGGGAAGGGGGGGGGGAGATTTTTAGGGTGGAGGGGTGTGGGGTGAAAGAGCCTTGAACTGGGGAGCCTGACCTCATTTCACTTCCATCAGCAGTGACATTCCCTGACAAGAGGTCTTTGCACCTCGCTTCAAAAGCTACACAAATTTCCGACAGACCCTTAGCTTGTGAGACCTAGTGTCACTTGCAGACAGCTGTTTTGACAGGTCTACAGGGAATACTGGCGTCTGAAACAGTATAAATGTGTTGCTTTAGGGAACTTTTTTCTTTTTTTCCTCTCGGCTTCTAGAGGGAGTGGGGGAGATGGGGAAGGGAGAGAAGGAGAGAAAAGAAGGCCGTTTTCATCAAGAAAGACTTTGTTTTCCTGAACTCCAAGGACCAGACAGGTTACAATGGGGTCTCTGTAAGTGAAACCTCAAACCTCCACCAG
>NW_026585580.1:2932328-2984070 GCF_907164565.1 Psammomys obesus | reverse complement strand
GGCAGTCTAGGAAGAAGTTGCTGGAGTTGTGACTGGGCCCAGGGCTGCCAGGCATCAATCCTGAACCACTAACTGGATCTCGAGGTTTAGTGGTTTTTCTACAGCAGCAGGAGCAGGAGGAAGCTTACCTGAATTTCTGCCTTAACCATAAAGACCTGCCCTTGAGTGTGACCCAGGTTGAGTAAGCAGGAGCAGTAAGGAGATGCAGGCTAAAACTTAGGTCCTGGTTCTGAATTCTGGGTTACCTCCAGTACTGTGCCGTTAGTGTTAGTATCCGAATGGGGGAAACGGCCCCTTTTCCCACATCAATGGGTTCTCCGAGGCTTGCTGGAAGTGCTCTAGGCTCAGGGCAGCTGGCATGAAAGCCCTAAGGGTGCACAGTGCCTTCTCACAACCAGGACAGTTTCACCAACCTCCCTTTCCTGTCTCATGCTTGAAAAAAAAAATGGAGTATTTTAAATTGTTTTGTTTGGTTTGGTTTTTTTGGGGGGGGGTCCCCAGCTTACCTCTTCGGTGGTCTGGCTAGGCTGTAGACAAAAAAGATGGAGAGAAAGTGGTGAGGTGCCCGGCAAACTCGCACACAACTTACTTGAGCAGCACAGAAGCAGAGCCCTGAGAGCAGCAGTGGAAACGCAAGTGTTCCTCTGCCCCAGGCAGTCCAGGCCATCCCTGTTGCTCTCTGTTAACCCTCTAGCCTGCTTCTGCAGCCTGACGACCCCCTAGACTTCGAGACCCCGCTCAGTGCATAAAGTGGCACTTGGACCTCCAAATCCACCCAGAGTAATGGTTGCAAAGGTGCCTGACCAAGAGGACCTAGATTCCTTCTCTTTATGAATGGCCCTGGAGAGGGTCCTGGGGATTGGAGGAGAGCTCACAGGCCCAGGAGGAGGGATAAAATGACAACAGTCCCTGTTAACCCTTTCCTGTCAGCTACACCAAGACCTGAAATGCACTGCACTTCCTCCACCTCACCCTCCTCAGGGTAGCCCTTGGCTGTCCCTGGAGCCTACCGAGGGTTTGTGCCCTACAGGGGAGAAACATTTCCAAGTGGGTATTGTAAGCCACCAAAGGGAGTCCCAAACACAGTTCTGCCCGGTGATGGTTTCTAGAGCCAGGTTGCAAGAAAGCCCTGTGTTTCTTTAATTCCAAGCTAGTCAGTACAGCAAAGCACAACTCTAGGGAAAGAGAACATGGGAGGAGGGGACAAGGGGACACTAGTAATGAGAAGAGGGTGAGGTGGGAGAAGCAGCTTTTGCAGGCCGTTCAAGGACTCACTGTGATTCTGACTGGCAGCTCATGACACGTTTCTCTCCTGGGTCTCAGAGGGTCGCAATGAATCAGCATCCACTGGAGTTCAAACTGATGGAAAACAGCAGAGAGCAGATCACATACAAAGGAGTGTTTTGTTGTTTGTTGTTGTCGTTTAATATAGTCTGTAATTCTTAACAGAGCAGAAGCCATGTGAACTTCCTGAGCTCAGTGAAGCACAGCTCTAGATTTTTCCTGAGCACAATTTCTAACGGAGGTGGCTGGAAGCCTTTCCAAACTCCTCTGATCATTGGCAGGAGATGTCCTTCATTCTGATTCGCTCCAGAGTAGCCCTAGCTTGGAAATAGACCACTGGCACTGATTTTCTATTTCTGTTCTCACCACAACTTCCAGAAGTAGATGCTACTAAAATGTGCTTCACAGAACAAGGAAGTGTCCAAAGCACAAGCCAGTGTCAGACATTCCATGGCAACCTGGCTTACTCCCTCCACATGGAATATTGTCCTCCTCACCCCAGTTAAACTTCACCTGGGAGATTAGAGTCAGAAATAGCCACAGGTGATTACAAAGAGAACAAATGGAAGAAAGAAAATTTAGTCCAGAAGAAAGCATCCTCCATGGAGTGGTGGAGAAACCTAGAACTTGGTGGTGGAGAAGGGGTGTTCAAAATATTTAAATTTTATATACTATTACCCATTGTTTGAAGAGTGATAAACTTCTGAAGACTTGAAATCCAGATAACATCTAATGCTCTCAGTGGGCTATTAGGGAGGGAAAATTAAAACAAGAAGAAAGAAACCAAGGAAGCCAAGAGTTGCCAGGTCTAGATCTGAAGGAGCCTTAATTGAAAGGCAAGAAAACCTGAAGTGAAAAACCATGCTGGCTCATCTTCTAGGCTGGCAGGTTTCTAGCTGTGAAATTAATATTAGGTCCCTATTTCTTGGTCAGTCAATTCCACTGGTTCTGGCAGGTGGTTAGGTGACCAGGTCTCCAATCTAAACACCATTGCTTTCTTTCAGCCCATAGTGATTTCCATCCCTTCCCACCGGCCACATGGATCCTAGACCTGCCAGCTCTACAGAGATATGAGATACGTGTTTTCCAGCTGCTGCAGACACATCTGCAGTTGAAATCATTGGGTGGAAAATGGAACCCGAGACAAACAAAGCAAGTTCTTCGTTTCCAATAAACATAGAGAGAGTCAAGCCAAAGGTGAGTGTCTCTATTATAAAGAGGACAAAAGACTCAAGTGAAATAAAAAACCCTGAGCAGCTATCAGGACTCACTTTAAGATGGAAAATTACCTATAAGTTGTTTGAGCACTGTGCTGTGTTGACCTAACAATAGAATGCAGACATATCTCAAAAGATCTGTCCAGGTACACAGCACCTTAGAGTTATATTGCTTCCGCCAAATGCTACTTTTATCAAAGTAGTCTTTCTTACTGGAAAAAAAAGAATCATCTGATTTTTATTTTAAATTACAGTAGCATTAAAGAAAGATGGGAAAGCGGAATTGGAATAAATTTTTACCTAATGGCAGTAGAATACGTGCCATTTAAGGCTGGTCACAGAGAAAGTGGGACAGAGGAGTCAGCTCATTGACAGCAGGTCACACAGCTGGGAAAGGGCAGAAGATTTCTAAATGTTCCTAACATTAACTTAATAATGTCTCTACTACACCTTCCGACATTCCTAAATGACGCACACTAGCTCTGTGGTGGGTCATATTTTTTTGAAACAGGTGACCAATAAATTTGTCAAATGACATCTTTTAAGACTTCCAGAACTGGACTAAGAAACTCTCGCTAGGATTCCAAACTCTTCTCATTTTGTGTGTTCATTAGGGAAACATCCTCCAAAAATCGACCACTGTGCCTATACTCAATCACATACCCACAAGTGTGACAAAATAACACATGGAGAAGAAAAGGATCATTTTTTCCTTATTCCCAATATTCAGTATAAAAGACTACTCCACACAGTTTTATTCGCTAAATCTTGCGAGAACTGGTCATTTGATCTAGGTATACACTGAAGGTGCATGAAATTTTAGTTTGAAAAGTGAGTCGCCCCCATAAACACTAATTATATGGCTATCCGGGAAACCTAAATCCTTTGCCTAGATAGTTCATCAAAGTTACTTATTACAAATGTGAAGTAATTCATTAAGCTGTCACCTCAAAAAGAAAAAAAAATGTAATACTCTCTGAATAAATTGGTGCACCTGATTAAATATGCAGAAAATGCAATTGTGGCACCAAAAAATGGGGAAATGAAATGTATTTCATCTGTGAATACAAGTGGGGCCGTTCAAAGTGCCACATAGATCAAGGGTTTCTGAACACATCTGCGTGTTCCCATAAACACCACCCACGCACTAATAATCATCTATACAACAAGCGTTTTTTGGCATGCAATATGAATTTCAATTTGCATGCTAATTATTTTGAAGGAAAATTGGCAGTGAGCTTTTGTAAAAGTCACTTTCATTATACAGCTAAAATGCTGATTTCCACATTTCTCATTTTTGTACCTGGGCTCCTTTTCATTCTTTTAATATTCACTGACAAAGTATACGTGACACATATTTTAATTTAATCTTTCAGTGAACAGTTTTTTAAAAAAAAAATCCCAGGATAAACCAAGCACTGAGAAAATGGTCTATGAAAGCCAGATAATCCCCTCTCCACAAACAGTTCACAGTCTGTAAGATGAGAAAAATGTGGCTAGAGAAACAAAACCTTCTAAAAATCTATTAAGCAGAACATAACGCCCCTTAGGAAATGTCATGTTTTCCAATAGGAAATGTTTCTCTTTCTCTCAAGGAAAATGAAGTCCTCACATCTGTCCAGATTTTGCATGGTCTAAATAGTCCATCTCTAAAAATCCTTAAGACAATTACATTTCTGAAGCTAAGATAATGCTCAATGAAAGACATTAGTGTTGATTCCAACACTCTAGTCTTTATTTTGCTAGGCTGTTGAGAAAGATTAAGTATTTGAACTCAGCTCCAGATTACTGAGAATGGCACACGTTTTGTTTTTATTTTTAATGAACTAAATTAGTTTTACAATTTTCTAGTATTAAACACCTAGGCTAATTTTTGCTAACAAGATAGAATCTTCATTAAGCTATCCAGTCAAAGACAAAAAGTATTTACAACCAGTCAAAAGTAAGAGTACTTATTTTGGTCCAGTCAACGAAAAAAAAAATTACTGAGATCTCAGATCTTATTCTTAATTGCAACTTTTGATGAGTTGTTGGCTTCCCCTGTCATCAAGAAATCTCTCCAGAGGACACTTCCTGGGAACTGAGCAGAGAGCTCTGAACTGCCTCAGAATCAAGAGTTTCAGCATCAAGAGAAAGTAGCCAACTGGAGTTGGCACACAGAGAATATATTCATTTATTGAATTGTGTGCTTGGAGATAAATATTATGGAGGACACAAAAATACCATTTAAGACCATATGTGGGCTTTAAAAATACATTTAGCAATAAATACTCAAGCACCCAAAACACTAACATGTTTTTCTGGCTAAAGCCATCAAGTAACACATAATATGTGAACAGGTCCAAACAGCAAATGAGTTTTCACACAAGAAGATGAGAGAAAAATGGTGGAGCTAGTGAACTCTATTTTGAACTCTATTTTATCTGGGGTCCTTATAGCTCTACCTCTTTTCTCCACCCCTTATCCCTCCTAGTACCTTCCAACACCCCAACACTTGGTAGGAGAGAAAGAAAGTTAGTGGGGAGAGAGGCAGAGTTCTCTTTGGCTACTTCTGGCTGGTTAAGGCCATTGGGTTCTTTGGGGCAATACCAATCTCAGTTGTCAGGATATCTAACAGTGCAGCAAACAGCAACAGCAAACACAGCAGAAGATTGAACTGTCTCTCAGTCATCTTTCTCTCTCTCTCTCTATCTTTGCTGTCTCTCAGCCTCTCTCTCTTTGTCTGTCTGTGTCTCTGTCTCTCTCTCTTGTCTCTCTCTCAAAGCATCCTCTCCAGAGCCCCAATTGGCTCTCATAGTTATACCCTCTCAGAGTCCTCAGAGTTAAGCTATTTCCAGCTGGCAAAGACCACACCGCTCTCTGAGCTGAAGGAGGCTGTTATTAGCTGTGGACAAACTAAAAGCAGGTCCATATACCACACTTGGGATTAAAACAAAAACCTGTTTGTATAACATAACCGAGTTTTTAAAGACACCAAAACTTCCACTATAGGATAAAGCTGGGGTCTGGAAGAGAGGGAATAGGACAAAGCTAGAGGGTAAGAAGTATACAGAAAGGACCCAGATTAGCTGGAGCAGAGTACACAGCAGGCTTTTTCTCACTATGAATTCTAAGCTAAGGAATCTCAATATTTTGAATGGATTATCAAACTATCACTTTATTAATTATCACCAAAGATTTTTCTTCAGTGGATAGACATAAGAAATGGGCAGATTTAGAAGGGCACTTTGTGAAGCTTCAGTTGGTCATGCCTGACTGATGTTTTAGGCAGAAAGTTATTACAGTAAACTTCATGAAGTAGTAAATTCTGAGCTATGGCAATATATCCTGAGATAATTGCCAAGTAAAAAGAAATTCCTCTCCTCATTCCACAACCTCTCCAGCTGCTGTTCTATTTTCTATTTCTCTATCTACAAAACTCAAGACAGTTGTCTGTACCCAGTCTCCAATTCCTCTCCTCATTTTCTCTTGAATCCTTTCAACTGAATTTCATCCCCACAGGCCAGTGTGGATCTTTGATCCAATTACCCACATTGGTTTCTAAAACCAACAGTCAACCGTCTCCAACTTATGTGACCTATCCAGCATTTTAAACAATTCTTGTCTCACCCACCTTGAATTCATCAAGTTTCAGGACATAATAATCTCCTTCTTCGTTCCCTTAATCACAGACTCTTTCTTTTTAAATAAATCTTCCTCATTGTGGCAATAATCCTGGCTCCCTCCGAAGTGAGCCTTCAGTATTGCACTTACGACTTGACTTCATGGCTTTCATAACACATAAATGTTCACAGTTCCCAGAGCTCAGTTTCCATATGGTCCTGCCTCTTAACCTCCAAAAGCTCACACCTAACTGCCTGCTCAGCATCTTCCATTAGATGCCTAATGGTGTGACCTCGGCAACCTCATCAACTATTTCTTATTTTCTCACCTGCTTTGCAAGTGACCCCAAATATCAGGCAACACCAACACTTGTCCCTTGTCATTCATGTTCTCTCTTCCCGGAACCTTCCTCTCTAAGATCTACAGACTATTACCTTAAATCCTTCGAGCTATTTCAAAAGTGTTTACTTCTGAATGAGTCCTACTTCAATTTTCCACTTTGTTTCTCCTGGTAACACTTCCGATGTCCTGGTTTACTACTCACTGTCTACTTCTTCCTTGTGCCTCTTCCCAGAATGTAAGTTGCATTTAGGCATTAACTTTTGTGTCTCTTAGTCACCTAAAGTATACCTGTAGCTTAGTAGATTAAAAAATAGTTGCTGAATATTAATCACAGAAGATATTGACTAAAACTATAACCTCTTATATTTCACAAATACCAGAAATGCTGATCGCAACAGCCAAACTTATTTTCCCAGGTTATTGCGCATGAAACTTGCATTGTTTTCACATTTGTAGGTTAATGTGATTCAATGCTACAGAGTAAAGAAGAAGACAGACAGCTCTTTCATCAACAGTTTTGCCAGCTCTGGCAATTTTCTCTGAATATGATAAAAAAAAGTCACAGCAAGGCATCAGAGACATACTTCTCAAAGCATCAAATCTGTCATGTTCTGTGTTGATTTACTGGGGATATGCACAGGTAAAGAGAAGAATGATTTGAGTTTTATATGGGGAAAGCCACATAAACTTTTATCCTCCCTCAGACAAGACCAAACTCCCAATGTACATCCCTGAAAAGGGAGAAAGGCTAACTTTGTTTTCTAATAGAGCTGTACCAAATAACTCTCCTAGGCAATCATGCTGACAATAAACAATAAAGAACCTGTCATAAAATAACACGCTTTCGTGGGAGGCTGCCAGGAAACCAAGCTTTGCAGGGGGATGAATGGCATCATCCTAAAATGCAGGCACAGAAAAGAATGGGAAATTAGGAACTTATTGCTTTAAAATCAAAAGTAACACACTTAGAGATATGCATAGGGGAAAAATATAAAAATGCTCTGAGCCCACCAAATAACTATAAATGATGAGAATGTGTTTGAACTGTAGACCACGTGAGCACTCATGAAAGCTTCTTGAAATTGGTTTCTTTTTCCAATTTAGAAAGAGAATGGGACAGATGATAGGAAGGATGGGAAAGCCACAAACAGCTGCAATACAAGTGAGTCTTTTAGCATTAGCGATCCATCGAATGCCCAGCTTCCATCTGCATTATGCAGTTCTTATACCTACCTCTCTCTGACAGCTGATGATGCCTGCAGAAAGGACATTTTGCTTTTCATTTACTTACTAAATAAAAGCAAGTGAAGCAAATATTTAGTCAATAGAAAGTGTTGGACATTAGAATTAATCCAATCGTATTCAGAAAATACAAAAAACAAAACAAAACAAAAAGTGCATGCCTTTCCGGTTTTAGGCTATTTTAACTTAAAAATTCTTAGAAAGTGATACTGAGAATTTGCTGTCTCCAAACTGAGAGGCAGGTGACCTATTGGTATGGGTTTTCTGCCTATAAAGATATATGTGTATCAGTAGCTATCACCCTTTAAGACCTTACGGGAGAAATCTAGGTGGTGGTGGGCTTCAATAATTCCCAGCAACTTCAGACACCAATCAAATTGATGAAAAGCTCAAGAAGATGGATGGTGAGCTAAAAACGGGGGTCTAGGGCAATTCATGGGCACATGGACAACAAAGGCATGCTGACTGCTTTAATTTTAGACATTGAGGGGAAATATCTGAAGTCTTTAAAAGTTTGGAAAATAATGAATTAAATTGATTGAGTGTGTGTGTGTGTGTGTGTGTGTGTGTGTGTGTGTGTGTGTGTGAATTGCCAAATAAGAATCCATCTATCCTAAATACCACTCCTTCTCTCCAGGATGCCTTGAGGACACCATGTTCTTTAGTGAGGCTCCTTGACCTTCCCTCCTCAGCCTTCTACACTGCCCTGACTGAGGGGCTTTCTCAACTGCCTGCATGGCACATTTCCTCCTCATCCTCAGGAGAAGGAAATACCTGTGACTCACTCGGCTTTTTATTCCTAGCATATAAGCATGCAACGGAACCTTACTAGACAAACAATAAACAAACAAAATTAGTGTTTAGGGACACATCTTATACTCCTTGATTTTTCTATATTTCTTAACACTTGTTTTATTTGTGCTGAAGAATAAATTCTAAAAGGAAAAGTTTACTCAAATCAAGAATGTCTTTCCAATTAAGAATGATGAGCTGGTTTGTGTCCTTACATGTATCTTTTTTCCTTCCCTTTTTTTTTTTTTTTTTTTCAAGGCAGGTCTCACTGTGTGGCCAGGGCTGTCCTGGAGCTCCCTATATAGATCAGGCTGATCCCAAATTCACAGAGATCCACCTGCCTCTGCCTCTCAAGTGAACCACCACAGCCATAAAATGCATATTTTCCCCCAAAAGAAAGCTGGTTGGATGAGAAGAGAGAGGAGGAGGCAGAGTCAGATCAAAAGGAAACAGAGGAGAAACTGGAGGATGAGGCAGAAAAAAAAAGCTCCATTAGCAAAAAGTTTGAGCGTGATATTGTCACATTAATGTCTTGAATGGAGGTAGGTTTTATTTGGGGGGGGGGGACTATAATTTCCATCTTATTATCAATGTTATAAACATTACCTCACCATCACCATCACCATCCAATACTGAATTTTAATGGAGATTTGGGCTCCCATATCATTTGTTTCCAGGAAAGGGTCAAGAGTCTAGGATTGATCCTGGAAGGGGAAAAAACTGTCCATGCCTATACCAAATCCTTTTAACACTGGTGACAACATAATGACTTAGAAAAGCTCTTTACTATGCCAGAAGCACAGTGTAAAACTAGATGCTAGGTTCTTTGCTGCCTTTCTATACATGGAGAATAAAACAGAAGAAAATGGCACAGACTTGTCTTCATTGTGATATGAAACCTTTCATAAAATCAACACTCGGCTATGGCATAGCTAGTAAAGTAATATTAAGGGTTTGTCTCTGAAAATAATACAATTGAAAGGCATTTTACCCAGAGAGCAGAACTAGAAGATCTTGAAGTGTTTCTAAGGTCAACAAATCCATGTTTTAAACAGCTGGCACTCAGCACCTTTCCAAGACAATAAGAACTCCCCTCCCTTGCCCGTGTCCAGAAATGGCACTGGCATCACAAAGGTTGTGTCCTCCTCTCCGACAACCACTCCAGGGCCGTTGTAGAGTTTGCTGCTGCACAGAATGGAAGCATTTCACAACAGGGACCACATCAGCTTTCTAACCCAGCCACTTCACGTGTGATGACTCATTAGACGAAGAGAGTCCACGAGCCAGAGCAGTAATGTGGCAGCTACGAATTGCTCCCTGTCTATCACAGAATATAGAAATTTCACACCAACTTTCACACTAATCATAACTCTTCCTGTAAAAACAAGTTATCTGAACAATTCCATTACTGAGATCCTTGATAACCCCTTCCCCCTCTCCCAGAGAAGTGCACAGAAACAATTCAAACCCACTGTATCACTCTTGTCACCATCTGTGACATAGCTTTGTGACTAGAATATAATAGCTCCATACAGAAGGAGAGATAAATTAGCATCAACAGTTTAGTTATACTGAATTGTATCCTCTTCTGTTTCCCTAAAATGAGCCTTGCCCTCTAAGCTTAAGTTTTTAAATTACTGTCAAAATACTATACAATACCCTTAAAAAAAATTGCTACTCGGTGCTCAAAATGATAGAGCTAGAAGGTACTATTTGATACAATTGTGATGTCATTAGAAACTTCTTTACTTTAATATCAATGGATTTCTACAGTAAAATAATGAATAGAGCTTTTAAATTCTTCGCTTCAGGCAGGAGAGATGGTTCAGTGGTTAAATGCCTGTACTTTTGCTGAGGATCAGAATTCGTTTCCCAGCACCCACATCAAGTACCTCACAATCATCTGTAGCTCTAGCAACAGGAAATCCAGTGTCCTCTGCTGGCCTCCGAGGACACTGCCCTCCTGTGCACAGGAACAAATACACAAACTCAAAACTAAAATCATATTTAAAATTCTTTTCTTCTGCACTATCACACAAAGCCTAGTTCTAACTAAAACACATCACACCACCTCTATGATTTTCATTCTTGCTTATCGAACAGAACACCGTATGGCTTCTCAACTTTACTTCTTAGGAGCTGCATCTATTAGACTTCACCTGCTTCCTACAAACACTCCGTCTACACGCATGCATATTACTAGACTCTGGACTGTCGAATAAATCCTCATTATTCTTGAATTCTTTTCCTCTCAGTTGTCTTTACCTCTTTCCTAAATTCATACCCTTCCCTTTCAAAATGTATTGCTTACCAAAATCACGGAGGCCTTGCCTAGCTGTATTTATGATTTATCTCTAAACTGACTTTGAAAACTCTAATTCGTTGAACAGGCGTGATTTGTGTGTGCTGCGTTACCATGGGCCTCTTTGTCAGTTGTCTCAAAGGCTCACGGATGCTCCACGGATGGTTAACGCCTTTCAAGTTGACCTTAACATTAAATTATCTGCTTAACTGGAATCCTGCATTCCATGCAGCGCTCAAGCTGGCAGTGAAGGCTTTTCGGATGACTATTCCTTGTATGCACTATCGCTAATGATCGAAAACGTCCAGGGTGCTGGGCTTTACCATCTGGGTCTGTTGTGGTCGTACGTTGTAGTCGTATACTTACGGGAACAGAAACCTGAGGATTGTCCACAAGTCTCCCCAGCACAGCGAAGCCATCAGCGTCAATCGGGCCCCTTGGCTTTATAGGTAAGGATTCGATCCTGACGCAGTCAATGAAAAGAGTGGCGCTTGCTCTCTCCACGCCAATCATAATCTTATGCCACTGGGAGTCAAACAAGGATGGCAAATTCGAAAAGGCTGCGGTTTGGAGATTCCCATCCAGTCCCTTGTATGAAAATGCAACCGACTTCGTTTGGCCGTTTATCTTCACGCCGACTTGCTCCCTCCCTGAGGAATCCTGGATCTGCCAAATGTTCCAGTGCCTTTCCAGGGTGCTTCCGGTCATCCGAAAAGTAGTTAAAAAGGAATATTCTTCAGGCAGTCCGCTGGGATACAAATGCCTGAGTAAGATTTGAAAATAATAAATATGAACCTTGTTTTTCTGTGCTTATGCATATTTACTATTTTTTGTATTTTTATTTTATTTTGAATCCTAGTCCCGCAGAAAGGCTACAGTGTGGAAAAACTATGCAGCATACGTTCTTTGGTGACATGTTATTCAGACCTTCACAATTCAATCATTCACGTACGTTAATGCTCCACCTTAAAATGCACACTTTAAAAAGCCCTCCCTTATAACGAAGGAAGGTCCTCAACAATATTACCATTTATTCTACCCAAAGAGCCACCATTCATTCAGCAACGCCATCTCAGCCATAAAAACACATTCTTGCAATGTTTGGGGCAACATTTCCTGCGAAAGTGAGAAAAAGGATTATTTAAAGTCTAGATATATTCTACTGGCTTACAAAAAAAAAAACCATTCAGTTAAAATGAGTTTTAATTTTTACATACATTAAAGTTGTTTGCTATTTTCATAATTTCTATGCTAGTCTCAAAAAAATGCATTCTATACCCACATAAACATTTTGAGAATTAGTAACCAACTACATCGAATGCATTTAAAGCCTTCTTCACAGGAAGGACGTCTTCCTCAGGGATTTCAAAAGCTGATGTTTGTTACTGGATGTGTAAGGAGCAACACATGAGCAACTCTTCCTTCCCTACTCCAGCTCCATCATTTCCAGTCTACCAGTGAATGTTTACAGCATTGCCACTTTCTTCACTGTATTAAATGGAAGCTAAAATCACCAGTGTCGCTAAGGCAATCCTTATCTGTAGATGACTACTCCTCTCTCTCTCTCTCTCTCTCTCTCTCTCTCTCCTTATCTATGGATCTTCTGTTGAAGCAAGTTCTTAGAGGTTTAAATGAGAATGTCAGCTTTCAAAGTCTTCAAAGTTATTTCTCTACATCTTCTTCTAAATATAAGAGAATTCCTCAGCCAGAAGGTAACGCTAGGAAAACTAAATGTCAGCGAAATGTGTTTACTAAACAAGAAAACTGAAAACCATCAGGCACTGAGACCCAGAGTTCCAAACAACCTTTCTGGGGGTCAAACTTTTGTATTTAGCTCCTTCAAAGAATGAAGAATAGGAAGACGAGAAGAAATGTCTCAATTGGTATTGATTTCGTATAATGACACTTAGTGAAATGAAACATAGTATGCATACACAGTTTTGTGAAAGTATACAGAAATTTCGTGTGCTTTGACAAAAGAAAAACAAACACTTTAGAATACAGAAGAGGAACACAAAAGGACTACCTAAAGTCATCTTTTTCCAGAATAGAACTAACCACCTCACTCCAGACACTTGTTCTGAATATGCTTCTTGTTTCTCAACTTGTTTGTCACAGTTCTTTTGATTTTATATACAATCTTTTAGAGTAGACTAGTATGTTAATAGGGCAAGAAAAGAAATTTAACTCATTATTTGTATGAATAGACTATTCATACTTGTGTGTACTGAAGGCTCTTAAATGTCTCTGAAACCTAACCCACAGAACAGGCAGCCTAGTGTATTATTAAACCCCTGACGTTCCGTTCCTGAAAATATGCTCTGCCTGTCAATAAGCAGGCCTGACAACATACATAATTTAAAAGAAGTTCTGTCTATGAATGATTTATTGTATTCCAATGTTCACGAGGTACCTTAAGTGGAGAACCATATGGATTTGAGTAAATGAGTCAAAAGTCTTTGAACCTTGAAATATTTGTTTATGACCTTAAAACCAAGAAAGCTAAGGTCTGTGCTGCAAAAGAAAACAAGGATGAAAAGCTATTATGCCCCAAATACAGAACAAAAGGAAGCAGAATCATGTTTATTCAGTAATTTTGAAGATAAACAGATAAATAAGTGAAAATTACGATTATTTGGCATTAATTTTGCAGCATATTTTTTCTTATGAAGATCCTATCAGTGTTTTTTCAGTCTCAGAACCGATATCTCCAGCACAAAATGTCTCATTCTGTTCGCTAAGAAGGATGCCATCCCTTCCTTCTTTGTCTTCTAGCTTTTGCATGAGTAATTTTTGAAAAAGAATCAAATTCCGCAGTATATGCGTAGCACACTTTCCTTATCCATTCATCCATTGAATTCCAAACAAATGCTTGTTTCCAAACAATCACTTCTAAGCAGTCATTTCCGTTTCCTGACTATGGTTAATAGAGTGGCAATGAACACCGCTGAGCAAATAACTGTCCTTTGGACATAAGCTGAGAGGTAGTAAGTACAGCTGGGCCACGTGATAGATCTATTTTCAGTTTTTATTTTTAAGAAAAAAAAATGAAACCATGAAATTTGAGGATAAATTATGAAACTGAAAAAATATTGTGAGCAAGGCAACCCAGATCCATAAAACCTAATGCCTCATGCTTCTTCTTTGTGGTTCCTCGCTAATCCAGGTGATATGGAGGGGGAACTGGGAAAACATGGGGTATATCTGGGGAGAGGAATGGAAAGCAAATACTACAGGGGAGGAACAAATAACTCTAAGGATGTTTGGAAAAACATAGAGAACAACATTACATTAATTTTTCTTAAAACTTCATATAGCTTGTAATATACTTACATAAATACGTATATGTGCAGTCTAAATGAATTATGCCGTGATGGTGATAATGACCCCCCCCCCGCAAGAGCCACAAACTATTTAACAAAAAGCCTAGAAGCAGACATGAAGAACCTCCTTTTGAGCCATTGGCTAGGAGAGTCAAGAGACTCTCTAAACAATATATGGTTCTCCTTTGCTCTTGGTTTCCTTCCAGAATTTGAAGGCAAGTCTCTATTGCAAAAGATACCACACACCTTACACACAGAACTTAGGGGACTTGAGCTGGGTCTGACCTGGAAGCCTGCTTCCTGATGAATAGCTCCAGTGGTCTCCCTACATCCTTTGCAAGCTGGGTAGAGTGAATGGAATTTTATGTAAGAAGTGGGAAATAGTAAGAGCTGGAGAGGACAGGAACTCCACAAGGAGAGCAACAGAACAAGAAAATTTGAACACAGGGAACTTCCCAGAGACTCATACTCCAACCAAGGACTATCTGTGGAGATAACCTAGAACCCTGACAATGCAGCCACTTCTGATGAGAACTGATAGACTAAGATCAGAAAGAAGGAGAGGAGGACCTCCCCTATCAGTGGACTTGGGGAGGGGCATGCATGCAGAAAGGGGGGGAGGGGGAGACCAGGAGGGGAGAAGGGACAGGCATATGGGGGGATAAAAAATGAATAAAGTGTAATTAATAAAAGTTAAAAAATAAAAAGAAAAAAAGAAAAGCAATCAGCAGTCCCCACAGCTGTGATGCCTTCGGACCACACCAATGGCCAGAATGACAAGATATTTTAAAAGTCCAACAATGGCACTATACATTGGTGGCAACTGATTGCCATCTAACCGGACTGAAGACCTGCTTAAAGTGAGGGAATTTAAGCCTAATACTGTAAACCTAGGAAACGCCCTGTGGCTGGTGAGGTCGTGTACCCTAGAGGACAACTTAGTATTGACATGTTCCCAAACCAGTACACTTTCTAACTTCATTCAAAATACACATCTTTCTCCCCATAGGTAACTGTAGTCTCTCATTCCTCATCAAGAAAGCCTTTTTTTCTTTTTAAAGCAGAAACCATTATAGAACTTCACAACTAGTCAAAATGCAAAGAACTGACTGTGGAGAGCACAAAACAGATACATCTACAATACAACCTTTAATGTAAAGCTCAGCGATCCTCATGGAAGAGGGTCTGGGAAGATTCTAACAGCCGGAGGAACAGGATATCTGCTGAGAGACCGTGTCTTCTAAATAGGACAAGAAAGCTGCACCCATGTGGTCTCAGCCCTGCCTAAATACGACCTGAATAATGACAACACCGGTTGGCATGCCAGTGGGAATAAGGGAAATTTCACAAGGCCACACGCCAACATGAAGACCTATAGACAATTAATGACTGCTGAGAGAGAGAGAGAGAGAGAGAGAGAGAGAGAGAGAGAGAACCAACCTTTCCCAAAGATGAGTCCCCTAATTAGCTACCAAGTGGCAAACCCAAAAAGCATATATTTCAAGCCACATTAAATGTACTCAGCTGGGCTGGTTGTATTTATACATTGTGTGTGTGTGTGTGTGTGTGTGTGTGTGTGTGTGTTCATAACAATTAAAAAATTAAGAGACGGGGAATTTGAGAGGGAGCAGGGGAGAAACAGGATGAGTTGGTGGGAGAAGGAAAGAAAAATACATTGTATTATGTAAATACAATAGTCGTATAAAGCTCTTCAAAAAATAAACAATACCTTTAAATAAACAAAAAGAAAGAATCCATTGAGGAGAAGGCTCCCCTGCATGCCCTCTCCTCTGCTGGTATGTTTCAGCTCTTCACCGAGAGTGAACTCTTATCCAGCCCTCCAGAATCAGGCTTTATCTAAGCACTGTACAGTTAATATTTTCTCTATATAGCAACCTTATGATATGATTCTTCCCTCTATCACTAATTTTTTTAATTAATAAGACTGAGGCTTAAATAGCTTGCTCTAAACTAGCCAGGGCTGGGGACAAGGGGCATGGGAGAAGGCAGAGTAAATTGGAAGTGAAGAGAGAGTAATTGAGACTAGTGTATAAAAAACCAGTATAGAGCCATGTAATGAAATGTGAGCTAACCTGAAAACAAAAGACAGAAATATATCTATCTCAGAGAAAATAGAAGAAAAGGATTTTATTATGTACCTAGAACTCTGCATGACTCAGCACTCTGACTCACCTCCCTTTTTTTTTATTTCATTCCTCCTTCCTGCTTCCTTCTTTCTTTCCTCCACCATCTCCTAGTAAGTCTGGTGATTGTGAGACTTTAGTTAGACCTGTGTGCATTACTTACTGAAGGCTCTCGGCGCTTAGAGGAAAAACAGCAGAAAAGATAAGCAGGATGTAGAGAACTGTATAGCCCCTAGCCAGCCAGTCAGTCTCTGAACTGACTAAGGTCAAAGGCAACCCTTTGTGCTTCGAATCACAGAAGGGACGATTAGATCAGAATTCCGTGTTGTGTCTTTATTTTATTAAAAGAGAAACAATAATTTTGGCATTTATTTTAGAAGCCAGCTAGTACTTCTTTAGATAACAACACCATCTCAACAATGGACTAAATGAAAAAACAGATAAAGCCAGTTTCTGTTGTCACACCTATCCTAGCGAGCTTTAACTGACAACGTGATAACAGCCTTAAATCCCCTCAGAGGGGGTCTCAACTGAGGGGTTACCCAGATCAGATTAATCTGTGGGCAACTGTCTTGATTGTTAACTATGCAGGAGAGCCTGCCCACCTCGGGCAGCACCATCCCTTAGGCAGGTGGCCCTGAGCTATGGAAGAGAGCTCACCAAGCACGAGCCTGTGAGCCAGGAAGTAGCATTCCTCCACTTCTGCTTGTTGTTCCTTCTTGAGTGCCTGTCCTCATTTTTCCCAACGACGGACTGTCTGTTACCCAGAAGTGTAAGACAAATAAACCCTTTCCTCCTGTAAGCTGCTTTTGGTCGGAGCAGTTCATCACAGCGACACAAGCAAGACTAGAATGATGGCTTTAAACTTTCCCACTGTGAATGAGTGCCCAGGCTCAGAATGAAGTAGCGGTCAGAAGTAGCCATGCTGCCTGACTCTCAGCCCAGCCAGCCAGCACCAATCCTTTAACTCCCTTATGTGACTTAACTACACTTCGGGAATTCTGTTTCCTCCTACTCTAAACAAGAGCAATGATGTCCTTGAGTAACAATGTTATGAGGAAGTTGAGAGCAACGTTACTAAATATGTAACAAAACCACAGTGTTCCTTTCTTGCACTACACATACTGCTTAAAATGTGAATTTTTTTTACCTTCTCTTTTCGTGCTATATAAGATTCCTCTAACTTTAAAAGCATTCATACTTCATACACAAGTTTTCTACCATGGTCTTTCATTAGTGTAGTTAATCTTTTTATTCCTACACAGCTTAATGCCCATGAAAGTCCTAATATTTTTTTATCTGCCAAAGGACTTTTAGTTCTATTTTCACAGTGCATTAAAGCACTTTATATGTAATATATTTGTGAATACAAATATACATACATGACGTGAGAGAATATGAGAACTATTTCAGGAAAAGAACTGAGATGGACACCAGCATACACATGTATGAAAATTTCATGATGAAAACCCATTAGTTTGCACAATAAACACATACTAATAATAAAAGAAAACTCAAAAAACGTATAATAATCATCCTGATCACAAGGTATGTTGATGATACAAAACCTAGATCAGTGAAGGGCGTTCATTGCAATGACACGACTCATTCAAGCCACCTAGACCACGGAACTTCAGCCCTAAAGAATTTACAGATGAACTCCGGGAAAGGAGAGCAATAAAGGAAAAGCACCATCTGTGTCCCTGCCAGGGCTTCTGTTATAATTACTTCCATTCGGTTTCTGTTTGCTGTCACCTAGGACCCGAGACCGTCTGTGTGGTTCTACTTCAGCACCGGGACACTTGAACAGCTCCACTGTGAGCCTCCAAACCACACTACGGCTGGCTCCTAGTTAAATTTATGCTTCACTCCTGGTGCCTTTCACAAGAGGATCCTTTCAGCCGAAACCAGACAAATTGTGGAAAAACAGAAAGCAAGATTCTAAAACCGTGTCCTGAATTGATAGATGACGGTCCCGGCGGTGTTTTTATTCCTGGGATGGAAAGTAAATTACAAACCTAACATGAAGAGAGGTATTCAGATGCTAATGATTGATAGGTGAACACATTCCTTTGGCTTTTTTTTTTTTTTTAACGGTTGTGGCTATTACCCATTGGCTACAGCATGCGAGGAAAGTGCTTTACCGCCGAGCTGTACCCCAAAGCCCTTCGTCTTAAAATAAAGCAATGCAGGAAATACCAAACAGTAAAAAAAAATCTTCTAACATGGAATAGTGGCAAACGTCTCTACGTGTGTTTAAGGAAGGCAATCAGAGTGTTTTTGGCAGGTTACCTCGTCGGAATCCTCAAGTCTACGTTACTTCCCAGCTTGTAAGCCACTTGTAGAGGAGTGGAACCCACCACCCTCTGGACGGTCCTGCGGGACGCAGCTTTCTCAATTTGGAACTGAGAAATCAGGTCAAACCCTACAGAAAGGGAGCATGAAAGCAAAAGTCGTCAATGAGACCGGGTCTATCCCCTTTCCCACGTAAACGATATTTGGCAAGCTTGCATTTCTGGTGCGACGCAGTGCGACTTGCCTGGCAGGTCATCTTGGCCAATCCTGATCTTGGGACACATTTCACTTCCACCATTAGAAGCGGAATTGGCAGGAAATCCTGCAAGAGCAAACCACCGTGTCACCCAATCCATCCACTACAGGAAGATAATTAATTGACTTAATATTAAAATAATAATATTAATAACCAAGCAGCTGCTTAAAATATAGTGTTGTATAAGCTTGCTTATAAGCCATGTATTTGGCTTTAACTCAAGGCCTCAATAATGAGAATTCATTCACCTTAAGCTTCTCCAGGAAGGGATGCAAGGCATGGAATTAGAGTAATAATTTATGATGGAAAAATGTTCCTGCCTGAAGGAGTTGGAGATTTGTCCCGTTTAGAATCAGAGCTGTGCAGTGTCCTGGATGGCATGGGGTCAGAAGTCTGTTGGGAAAGCTTCTGGTGGTTTGGGCTAGAAATATTCCTCAAATACCACCAATTCTAAATTTACAGTGACATTACAGAGTCAGCCTTGAGCCAGTTCAATGGGCCTCCCAGACAACAGCAGTTCTTACACACACACACACACACACACACACACACACACACGAGAGAGAGAGAGAGAGAGAGAGAGAGAGAGACAGACAGACAGACAGACAGACAGACAGAGAGAGACAGAGAGTTTCAGTACAGAGCTGAGCTTTGGCCTACCTACCAAAAAGTACATCAAATATTTTCTCCTTATCCTCCTGACCCCAGTGTGTTGGGAAAATCCATCCATATCCATACATCCATGTATTCTCTCTGTATTTACCATTCACCATGTTAGGCCCTAGAAAAAGACAGCTGTCCTTCCTGCCTAGCCGCTCACAGTTGGGACTCCCTTTCCAGGCTCAACATTGAGCACAGAACCAACCATCCAAAACATCTTCCCAATGCAGGCAGAAGAGGGAAAGCATGAAAGGTTCTTGAAGGTGAACTCAGTGTTCTCTCAACTACAGCCCTGCTTTATCACAGTCCTGCCTGCTTCTGATGGCAAAGAGATACTTCAAACTCCATAAACCATGGCTCTTACTTGGGCGACGCTTAGGAGTTGCAGATGCCCAGGGTCCCAGGAAACTGCATACAAAGAAGAAAACTGGGATTTTCCTGAAGGGGAGAGACAGGGGAGGAAAAATGACCGAAACAGGAATCTCTCTAGATGGGACTACCTCCATATTTAAACCTGGCAAACCTGACTGATGGAGGCATCCATTCCCAAGGCATACTGCTTACTGCCTTTATTTCCATTTTGAAAGCTCACTTAGAAATGATGCGGATAAACGCATTTCTGGCTCGGTATGCACTATCTCACTTTCTGCACTGCTCTAGTCCCTGCTTTCTGACTATATATATATATATATATATATATATATATATATATATATATATGCTCTACATTCTCATCTGTCTCTGTCTCCAACTCTCTCTTGGTTCTCACTGTCTCTTGCCTCCCCCTTATGCTACCAATACTGCAAAAATCCTCCCCCACCTCCCCCCATAGTCGTGGGCTTACCAGCAGTTCTTCATTTTTCCAGGAGGGTCCCTTTGGTTTATAACAGTCACTGTGAAGAAGGGGCTGGAGGGGAGTCACAACTCCCCTAGACCCCTTCTCTATCCTTCTAGGACTCTGAGTTTGGGCCCGATCTTGGTCCTGCTTGCCCCTCTCAGGGCGAAAAGCAAAAAGAAAGGGGGGGACCAGAAGCATCTACTAACTCTTTAAACTGAAGCAAAGAAAAGGGGTGGGGAGAGGTGGCCTGTAAGCCCAGGCCCAGCCATGGGCGTGCCCTCAAAGCTAACAAGGTTACACTGAAGGAGGGATTGAATGGGAAATGCCTTGCTGAAAAGAAAAAAAACCAGGCTGTGGGGAATTTCACCAGAAAAAAAATTCAGCAAGCCGCTATAGGAATACAGTAGAAGCTTTTAGAACCACTATATTAAGCTTCCAGGAGCACACTGGAAGCTTTTAGAACTGTTATAGGGGCACAGTAGAGGCTTTTAGTGGCCACAGGATCCAGCAAAGAGAAGCCTATTGTGAGGCAGAGGTGTGGGAACTCACTGGAGCCTCACTGCCTGGTCAACCTAGCTCTAAACCCACTTCTTCTGACTTACCAGTTATAGGAACCTGAACAAGGTAATAAGCCTCTCTATATTTAACTACCTTGCCTATACAACAGGATGAAAACATTTTTTAACAGTTACTGGGGGAGTCAAATGATATTGGCAAAGATAAAGTATCTCAAGCCAAACTCTCATCCCTTGGCATCCTTAATGCCCTGCTAACAATTCATTTGTGCATTTCCCTCTCCTGTCCATGCCTTCAGGCTAGTAGCATACGATTCTCACAAACCTCCCATGAAGTTAGATTGTGCACACTGCTACTCGATAGATGAAAGAACTAAGATACAGGCCCAGGGGACTCTCCAAGGGCATCATTGCTGCCCATGGTTGCACGTCAACTCTAACTCCCCACTGGAAATTTTGGTACGATATGATCTCAAGCCTTTTACTTTTTTTGCTCTAAGTCTCTGAGATTAATAGTATGAGACTGAATATCCAAGGAGTACACAAGTACATTGTTTTTCACAAACAAGCAGAGAGTGAATTACTAGGCTAATAGGACTTAGAGAGACGGCGTGCCCACACGACTGTCACACATCTGCAGGCATTCTCCTGTATCTGAGCACCCTGGAGAAGGAACAGCAGAACCCATGGCCCTGTACCATGCACAGGATGCCCTGCCTCTGTTGTTAGATGAACTCAGAGTCAGGTGGACCAATTATCTCTGTAAATCGTGGTGCCTAATAGCTTTGAGGTTTGCATTCATGAATGCTTTTCGTGTTTTGAACTCATTAAATTTTTATTTCATTTCAGAACAAGTAATACAGCTGATTCTTGTTTATTTTGGGTGTTTGTGTGTGTGTACATGTTTTTTTATGTGACAGGGGGTGGGGTGCATATATGTAATCATAAAGAAGCTCAAAACTAACATTGGGTTTCTTTTTTAAAGTTATTAATTTTATTAATTACAGTTTATTCACTTTGTATCACTGCTGTAGCCCCCTCCCTCATCCACTCCCAATCCCACCCTCCTCCTTCATCTCCTCTCATGCACCTCCCCAAGTCACTGATAGGGGAGATCCTCCTCCCCTTTTCTTCTGACCCTAGCCTTTCAAGTCTCATCAAGACTGCCTGCATTGTCTTCCTTTGTGGCTTGGTAAGGCTGCTCCATCCTCAGGGTGAGGTGTTCAAAGAGCCAGCCATTGAGTTTATGTCAGAGACAGTCCCTGTTGCCATTACTAGGAAACCCACTTGGACACTGAGCTGCCATGGGCTACATCTGTGCAGGGGTTCTATGTTATCTCTGTGCATGGTCCTTGGTTGGAGTATCAGTCTCAGAAAAGACTCCTGTGTCCAGATTTGTTTGCTCTCCTTGTGGAGCTCCTGTACCCTCCAGGTCTTTCTATCTCTCCCTTCTTTCATGTAAAGCAAAGGACACTGTCGTCAGAACAAAACCACAGCCTGCAGATTGGGAAAGGATCTTCACCAACCCTATATCTGACAGAGGGCTGATATCCAGAATATATATAAAGAACTCAAGAAGTTAAACAGCAACAAATCAAGTAATCCAATTAAAAATGGTATACAAAGCTAAACAGAGAATTCTCAATAGAGGAATATCAAATGGCAGAGAGACACTTAAAGAAATGTTCAACATCCTTAGCTATCAGAAAAATGCAAATCAAAATAACCCTGAGATTTCACCTTAAAACCATCAGAATTGCTAAGATCAAAAACTCAAATGACAACACATGCTGGAGAGGATGTGGAGAAAGGAGAACCCTCCTCCATTGCTGTTGGGAATGTAAACTTGTACAACTACTTTGGAAATCAATCTGGCACTTTCTCAGACAATTAGGAATAGTGCTATCTCAAGAACCAGCTATACCACTTCCTAGGCATATATCCAAAACATGCTCAAGTACACAATAAGGACATTTGCTCAACCATGTTTGTAGCAGCTTTATTTGAAATAGTCAGAAGCTGGAAACAACCCAGATGTCCCTCAGTTGAGAAAAGGATACAGAAAAAGATACCACATTGTGGTACATTTACACAATGGAATGCTACTCAGCAATTAAAAACAAGGAAATAATGAAATTTGCAGGCAAATGGTGGGAACTGGAAAAGATCATCCTGAGTGAGGTATCCCAGAAGCAGAAAGACACAAATGGTATATACTCACTTATAAGTGGATATTAGACATATAATATAGGATAAACATACTAAAATCTGTACACCTAAAGAAGCTAATCAAGAAGGAGGACCCTAGGTAAGATGCTCAGTCACCTTTCAGAAAGGCAAAAGGGATGGACATCGGAAAAGGGAGAAACAGGAAACAGGACAGGAGCCTACCACAGAGGGATTTGACCCTGAAAGACTCTACTCTGTAGGGTATCGAAGCAGAGGCTGAGACGCATAGCCAAACTTTAGGCAGACATTGGGTTTCTTCTTCCATAATTCACCGCCTTGCTTAAGGAGGCACGGTCTCTCGCTGAACCCGGAGTTCACTGGGGCTCTGCACCTCGTGCTGAGATTGTAGAGAGCTGCCAGGTCTGCCTCTCAGTTACATCAGTTCCCGGAACCAAACTCTGGTCCTCACACTTGTGAGGCAAAGAAAAGTTACCCACTGAGCCATCTCCTCAGTTCTTACCCCTTTGTTGTTTCAATAGGGTCTTTTCTCCTTCAGGCTCTCTCAACTTGCTGGACCTTGACCAAGAAAATGCTACTGTTCATGCTCTTTTTCTATGTTTTTTTTTCCCTCTAGCCTACTCACAGGGTGGGAGGTGGGGGTTCTCCCTCCCAAAGAGAGACATCCATTTCTTCTTGTTGTATGTTGCTGTCCACAAGGCCTGCTCTCTACCAAAATTCCCAACCCCTGAGGTGGCCGCCCTGGCTCAGAACAGAACTATGAATGGCCTGAGACCTGCTTATTTGTTTAAGCTAGTTGAAGTTTATGTAAAAAGGAAAGTGTGCCTCTGGGGAGCTTCCTAATGGCCTGAAATCATGGGAAACAAGTCACCCTTAGATCTGCAGAGAGAAAAGGGATTTCTATCCAAGCTATGAATTTGTGATCTGTAAGAAAGAAGACAGGCAATTTTCCTATACACGTAGGTATTTCAGAAATCCTTCAAAAGGTTTTAGAGAACTCACCTTTATGCTTGCCGCTTCCCAACACACTTTGAAGAAATCTTTACAACTAAAATAAGAAAGCAGGTGAATAGACCTTTAAATAAAAGATAAAAGAATCAAGAGGAAACTAAGCCTGCTTATAGGTAACAGGCTTTCTTTCCAAGCTGGCTGTTTATTTTAAAGAGTGAATAACAACAAACTAATCATTCTATAAAGACAAAAATGTAAACCCTGAAAAACACCAATCCTATATACAACCTTTAATGATACGTTTGTATTCTCCGTCAATCTTATCTGTCATTAATCATATTGTCTAATGTGACATTATAATCTCACAGAAAGCAGGATTGAACTCGACACTATCCAAGTCTGCATAAAGCTGTACCCTGAAGTCAAAGGCCCTTAAGCTTTTTTATCCTTTTCTTTTTTTAAAAAAGTATGTGTACCTGTGGAGGATTTTGCACAATCCTGCAGTTGCCTGCAGAGGCCAGAAGAGGGCATTAGATCCCCTAGAGCTAAAGTTTCAGACAGCTGTGATCTATCAAACACAGGTGCTACGAACTGAACTCAGTCCTCTACAAGAGTAGTAAGTTTGCTTAACCACTGAGCCATTTCTCCAGGCCCAGTGTGTGTGTGTGTTTGGTTTTGTATTTAATGCTTCCCCTCCTTCACTTTACCTACTTATTCTTTGCTGAAAAGCCACCAGGATAGAAAAGCTTGGTCGTTCACAACAGATCATAAATTCAGTAAGAAAACATGACATTTAAGCAAGTATTTTATATAGAATAGTTTTGTGCTCTCCTTCACACTCTACCCTCTACTATATCCTATAGTGTATATATATGCATTATCTTTCTTTGTCTATAAATCAAAATGATCCCTTATAACCTAAATTAGGAATCTCTATCATAGACAATCATATTTCTTGATCATCAATTTTCTTTCATCTGTTTGTTCAACTCAAAAAAAAAATATGTATTGAATAACTGTATTGCCAAATAGATACTAAGAGCTGAGACAAATAAAAAAGCATGAATAAGCAACATGCTTGCCCTGAGGAAGCTCCCAATGTAGCAGGGAATGAAAAATAACTACACTACTGAGATCGAAAATGACTGTCAACAAGTATGAACTCAGTCCAAGGGCACAGGAAATCTTTCATCCCGGAGATGGAATCTGAAAAGATGAACAGAAGCCTACTGAGAGAATAAGGAAGACCAGTACATCTTAGGCAGAGGAAACAGAATACATCATGGGGGTGGGAGGAGAAGAAGAAGAAGAAGCCACAGAGGGAGTAACAAGTTGAGCTCAGAGACAGTTTTGTAATTAGTCATTCCTGCCCCTCCTCCTTCAACCCCTGAACTCAGCCCTAGAACGACAGCAGAGAGTGACCAGGTCTCTGCTCCGTACAGCTTACGTGTGGAAGGGAAGACAGGCACTAAACACCTACATAAGGCCTTCTCAACCGGAATCCTAATGCGAACTACAGGGGAAACATGTGCTAGAGAGAGGTGTAGAGGCTGCTCTAGACGGAGGGGCCAGGGAAGGCTACTCTGAGGTGATCGGCGTTAAGGAAGACCGGATGAAAATGAAGAGATAAGATTGACAAAGCGGATTGGAAAGGGAAAGATTGGGGGCACAAAGAAAATGTATGCCTGGTTTTGAGCTCGAACAACCGAAGAGATGGGAAATTTTGTAGAACAGGGAATAGGAGGAACTGGGTTCTTGAATGACACTGTGGAGTTGAGACGTTGTTATGGAGACTATGACACTTTCAGGCGTGCCTTTGAAAGAGAGTCTGGTGTTGCTTGAAGGATGAGTTAAACTAGTTTGGACAACATATGCACATATTCAAAACTAAAGCAAAAGGTTCCGAACATAACACTTGTGTAAATATGCTATGCTTTATTTTCTGATTTATTTTTGTTTCCTTGGTTGGTAAAGATGACCAACTCAATATATTGATTTCAAAACTAGTAATGGATTGCGAGTCATGGTTAGAAAAGACACTGGATTGGAACACAGTGGACACTTATACTGCCTCCTACTTCCTGATACAGGACTTGGGGCATCACACAAAACTCACTGAAGAGCAGGGCACGTTCCTTAGTTTCCACACCAGTGTCTGGTTTTCTTTTAAGTGTGATTTTGAATGAAGTAATGAGAGGCTGAGGACAATAATCACAGAGGTTTGATTGCCACGTTTAATTACTTTATAGGTGTCAAGCAAAGAGGGGGTGTTTTAGCTAGCTTCTTAATGGAATCGAGTTTTAAGCTTTATTCACCCATCTCTGCTTACAAAGTAAAAGATCCAGCGTGCCCAGTAGCTCACGGGAGCTATGTGAGGACGCTGCAAATCAGCCACAGCTAGAGCCTGAAATGTATCATAGAAATCTCTGGCTGAGATACTGATTAACAACCACAGGGCTGCAAAAACGAAGACTCCCACTGTCCTGCGTTGGGCTCAGTCTAACTGTAAAGAAATTCCACCGTGAAGAAAGCTCTATTTTAAATCTGCTTATTTGGATTCTACATCTATAATTTCAGCCTAATAATCTAGACTCAGAGCAAGCAAACAGAGCCCCATGGTAGAGTCATTTTTCTGTGCATTCACTCACAAATACATGTGCTCTCACTGTGGAACAACAATGTCAAAAGCATGGCAACATTAACCTTGCCAACCTCAAAGCTTTTCAGGGTGTTATTATTACTATTTTTCCTTGCTTCCTCTAAAATATGATCATTTCCAGTTCCTCAAGGAGAGAAAAATCAATCGACACCCCCCGCCCCCCAGGGCACTCGTGCTTCAGGGAGCTGTTGCTCTATTTGCTGCCTGTGGGTCTCCGAGGTTACAGCAGCTGGTTCGTGTCTGGAGCCTCGTTTGCTTCCTCCAAACCATGCATACTGATCCATCAGCGAGCCTTCTTTTCCAACAGTGGAGCTGAAAGCCACATTAGACTCAACCACCAGGGTGCTTAAAACTGATTCAGAAGATTTAAGGCAGGTCCAAGATGTTGCAGTCTAAAAGCTCGAAAATGCTGCTGCTATTGCTGCTGGTAATGCTGGTACCGGCGGCGGTGGTGGTCCACCCAGAGCTTCTGCTATTTCCAGTCATATTTTCACCTCCTTTCAGTTCCTTCCCTTTGTTGTCGCAGGTATTGACTTGCAAGCTGTAAAAGCACAACAATTATTTGCTGAATAAAATTCTTGAACAATTATCAGGTCGACCCATAAGACTTCCTGAGACCTCTAGAGCTCATTAAAAGACACATGCAATAAATTCCTTGCTAGACATCTATTTCAAAAATATAACTGGCAAAGTAGAGACACCTCTCCTCTTTTGCACTTGGCATCATTCATCAACTCAATAACATTAATGATAAAATTGAGCTCCTGAGTTACATGCTAACTCTCATCAATAGAGCATAGAAATATCATTAATCCTAAAATTTCTTCCTCTTTAAGGATAAAGCTTAAACATATATTTTATTGCGTTTCCTCTCATGGCACCTTATACCCATTTCACTACTTTCTGCTTGGTGAGAAACTGTTCTCTCTGCACTAGGTGGCAGTGTAATCCTGAAATTTGAGACCTGAGCTTAGGCATCAAAGAACTTGATTTCCCATTTACTGAGCAGAAAACTGATTCTATGCAAATATTCCATTCTTTGTTATCTTCCATGAGTAGAAAGTGAAGTGTTATAATTGATTCCATTTTAGGAGTGCTCTCAAGATAAATGCGCAGACACAGTGCACTCTGATTGTTCACAAAAGCCTGTTAGAGAGAGACAAAAAGAACAACTGAAATCAGTGCTGCCCTAGTAGGTAAGTCATGTATGTTTTCTTCAGCAACTGCCATCAAGTTAGCAGCCTTCTAACCAGCAAAGTCAAGCCTTAGGAGTGAGCTTAAAAGGCAGGCACACAGCTAAAGCTTAAACTTTAGCTTTCTAGAATGTTTTACTTTGGAGCTGGAAGAGAAATTAATCTCCCTGGCTCTGTTTACTTATTTATAAGCACCAAATAACAAAAGCACGCACGCTCTTTGTGGATTTACTCACAGAATTAAGTTAGAACGGAATGCAGAACCTGGCCTCTGTATTTCACACAAACAAAAAAAGAATTTTAGCTTGATTTATTTTGCTATTGTAACTCATTCCCCTCTGCTTCAGTAAGTCATGGTTCGTTTAGATCTCCTGAGAAATGAAGTGTGGCTAGATGCTAAAAATACACCTTGACAATACACAGCTACTCCAAAACTCCACCCCAAGCCGTCAAGGTAAAGCAGCTGATAGCTCTCTGCCTCCCGTTTTATGCTGTCAGCTTTTCAGTACGTTTATTCTTCTTCCCACAAAACTGATGGAAACGTGTCCTTCAAGCCCACCTCGCCACCAGTGCCTTCCTCAACACAATACTCTGATTTCTCAAGAATGTTTCTCATCATAATCTCTTTCGTAGTTCATAACAATTCAACAAAATAGATCCAGCCATCCTGCTTTCTTGCCAAAGAAACGGCGTTACTAGTTAGTGATGAAGAAAGGACTTTAGTCTACTGACTGAGCTGTGAAGAGGTGCAATAAAAGGTCACTCTAACAATCGCTGCAGATCCAGCAATAGGTGCCTATCAGATACGTTTGCTCATGATGATAAATTCCCTGATGAGCCCCTTTATTAGCTTTGTTTTATACATATACGTTCTATACATCATATACACACATACATCACATACATATACCTATGTGTACACGTGTGTGTTCATTCTTACAAATACACACAGATTCTTGGCTTCGAAAATAATATGCAGGTATTTTAGAAAATATAGCAATAGGAACTAAAACAATCACTCATAACTTCACAACCTAATGACTCACTCTTACCACATTAGCATGTTTTCTTGAGTTCCTTTTCAGCCCATAAGCTCTGGGCATAGTGGAGCTAACAAAGCCTTACCACCTCTTTAAATGCACACATCACTTATAAATTTGCTTTCACAAAATCTAAATGTAACTATAGGTCACGGACAACATATGGAATTCTAACTGGGGATGGAACGCAGTTCTAGAGCACATGCTTCACAAAATAGCAAATTCCAAGAGCAAGAAACTTCTTAGAGGTCAAAGTTACAACTTTTAATTTAAACTGCAACCTTCAGAGAGAGAAAACATCTCTACAGAAAGAGGCATTTCAGTAACTGGGGGAGACTCCGCCAGCAGCCTGTGGCTTTTAAAAGACACTTTTTCTCACCCAGAGCCATGCGGATTGTAAGCTCACAGGCGAACAGCTAACCACAGAGCCGCAAAGGCATGTCCAGACATTCCAGTGGTTCCTCAGGGCACCCACTGGAGTCCTTCCTTTTACCTTCTTTCATTTCACGTCTCTCTGAAACCATGACTGATGCCAGGAATAGCAGTGGCAACTGGCACCCGGACAGGTGATAAAGAGCCTTTGTTCTTGACGACTGAGCTTAGGGCCATTAGGAGCTGACTGAGCACCAACATCAACAGAGTGCTTCCAGGACTCAGCCAGCTCGGAGTTCACCTGCAGGGAACTCAGGCTGTGCAGGACTTAGGAGACCGAGGAGGGGAGGATCAAACTGGTGTGTTCTCAGTCTATGCTGCCTAAGGACTTCCCCTGGGATTCCTTTCAGAATGGCAGAAGGAACACTTCCTCCCTACCAGAAACTATGCCCAAACTTTTAGAAATTTTCTCTTTTAATATACACAACCCATCATCACTTAAGAGTAAGATGAGGCTCAAAACATTAAATAATTTGCTAAAGGAAATGCCACATAGCAAGCCATACCAACCTCAGGTTTCTCTGAAAAGAGGTTTTGCCGACTTATGGCTATCCTCATAAACAAATGGATGCACACAATACTGAAGAAGGCTCTCCATTTCATTCTGCCTCTCATTGTTGACTCTTACTTTCCTACTTCCATTAATGCCTAACCTAAACTATTTCAAAGTGGCTTTTTTTTTTTTTTCTAACCAGTGCTCTGATAAGGGTATGCTCGAATGTTTCTCAGGAGTCATAAACATGTCTCATGAAAAGTATCAGATGGGTTGTGACTTTTTCTGTTTCAGGGATCCTACTCTAATTCCCTATGTAATTGGCTTGATTTATTGGTAGCATTTCTTAAATTCTCATGTCAGTTTTCTTGAGGAGTTTAGCCCCTGGTAAGTTGAGCATGCTTTCATGGAAGGAGGCCACCCATTCCAGAACAGTTGAACAGTACAAATTGGACCTGGTGGGTGTTTTGTGTGGTTGTGATGAGTTGGTGAATAGGGAAGTGACCACTGGGTAAATGTGCACAAACACATTCATTATATGATATTCTGGAAACACAGGTATTTATGTAATTTTGGTAATTTTTTTTCTATATTGCCCTGTAGTTCTATCCATAACACATTTTGTGCTGGATTTTAAAGTCTTACATACTAGGGATCGTGATCATCTCTAATATCATGCATCACTTACTTATTACAGGCTACAGTCGATCCTTGTTATTTTACTAAACAGCCAAAACTTCAACCAACATCACATT
Source organism: Psammomys obesus (assembly GCF_907164565.1). Taxonomy (NCBI): domain Eukaryota; kingdom Metazoa; phylum Chordata; class Mammalia; order Rodentia; family Muridae; genus Psammomys; species Psammomys obesus. Next base: position 2,953,547 of record NW_026585580.1, on the reverse strand, counting down.
GAGTAGAGAAGTAGGCCTTCTCTGTCTTCAAGGATGACTACATTCATAAACTCCAAACTGAAACATATGTTGACTCGCCTGAAAGGATCTCAGAGAAAGCTGAGCCCAGCCATTAGCAAAGTATCTCAGCTATAGGAAGGTAGAGCAGCTGATACTGTCTAGAGGGATTTGAAGGCCTCTCACAGAAGTTATGACACTCTAGCCTAATGCTGAGAAATGAGTCATATATTACAAGGCAAAAGAGGTCAAAGGGTTGGAATAACTTGAGCAAAAACTAAAAGGTACAAAAATGCATGAAGAGCATTGAATTATGAGTAAGGTGTGACTTAGCGTTTGAAAATATTATTTTGTCTCATTTTTCGTCTAGGGATTTAGTGAGTGTTGTTAGACTGTCTTTGGTAAATAAAAACTATGACAATGTTTATGATTTTTCTAATATTAGGCTAGCTTTCAAGGTAATATCTTTTCTTTGAAATTCAAACCATTTGCTACAATGAAAAATATGAATAAAAAGACATTAATTATTGACTGACATAGTTTGGGGAAGGCATCGTTGTTGCCTACAAAGTATTCTTCATTCAGAAATTCTGTTAGGACAGGACATAAGAAATGCCATCATGGCAATGCCAAGGGGAAAGAGAGAAGATACTTGAAAATAAGACAGATGGAGGGTACCAGGAGGAGCCAACAGCACAGGCCGATTGAAAAGCTTTTGTGTCCTTAGGAAATAAGATAAATTATTTGCAATTGCTTGTATTGCTCTTTTCTCCCCATTTATAGATTTCTAAACCTTCTTAAAGTTGTGTACTAAGAGGAGCCAACAGCAGAGACAGATTGGAAAGGTTTTATGTCCTCAGGAAAAAAACTCAAGGGTAAATAGAACTATAGATTACTTAAAAAACAAAACAAAGATCCTTAAAAACAAGGAAATCATGAAATGTGCAGGTAAATGGTGGGAACTAGAAAAGATCAGCCCAGAAGCAGATAGACACACATGGTATATACTTACTTATGAGTGGATATTAGTCATGTAATATAGGATAAATATACAAAAATCTACACTCCTAAAGAAACTAAACAAGAAGGAGGACCCCAGGGAAGCTGTTCAGTCCTTACTCAGAAAGCAAATGGGATAGACATCAGAAGCGGGAGAAAACAGGGAACAGGACAGGAACCTACCACAGAGGGCCTCTGAAAGACTCTTCCCAGCAGGATATGGAAGCAGATGCTGAGACTCCATAGCCAAACTTGGGCAGAGTGCAGGGAATCTTATGAAAGAAGGGGGAGATAGAAAGACCTGGAGGGGACAGGAGCTCTTCAAGGAGAGCAACAGAACCAAAAAATATGGGCCCCAGGGGTCTTTGCAAAGACGGATACTCCAACCAAGGACCATGCATGGAGATAACCTAGAACCCCTGCATAGATTTAGCCCATGGCAGCTCAGTCTGGAGAACTAGTGGGTTCCCTAGTAATGGGAACAGGGACTGTCTCTCTGACATGAACTCAGTGGCTGGCTCTTTGATCACCTCTTCCTGGGGGGAGTGCACCAGGACAGACAGAGAGGAAGATAATACACCAGTCCTAATGAGACCTGATTGGCTAGGGTCAGATGGAAGGGAAGGAAGACCTCTCCTAACAGTGGACTAAGGGAGGGACATGGGAGGAGAAAAGGGAAGGAAGGTGGAATTGGGAGGGGACAAGAGAGGAGACTACAGCTGGGATATAAAGTGAATAAATTGTAATAATCAAAAAATAAATTTAAAAAAGAAAACCAAATAAACAAAAAAAGAATTAAGGTATGGGGTAATGAAAGAATAAAAGATGTGCAGGGAAAAGATATGAAATAGAAGTTGTCCCGTCCAGGGAATGAATTCTGTAGTGAAGTTCAAAAGGGGAGACAAGGAGAAAGTCAGGGTGGAGATGGAGCCCCTCAAACGGAAATCAGCATGCCCACAGTGTACCCCCAAACTTCTGCAGCCAAGTAGAACAACACAACAAAGAAGCAACAAAAGAATAAGCGACCCAGAATTATTGGCTTTGCTAAGCATAATTGCTACAGACAATTGGTTCAGAAGCAGAAGGAGAGGAATCGCAGCCACACAGGCTTTTCCTCACTGTAAATGCTTCCTTTAGCTTCCTTATCTGATAGGACATTGTTTAACATGCAAAATATCACTGCAAGAATTACAGGAGAAGCCAGGCAATATCAGTCTCTGGGTGCAGTATTAGCATTTGGCTACAGAGCTGCCCCATAATAAATTTGTCCATAAGTATGTCCAATAAGCACAGAAGATGAGAAAAATAACTTCCATATTTTATTGAGGAGCTAAGCGATAGGCTCTGAGTATGTTATTGGGAGATATTTTGAAAGAAATTAAAATTAGTTGGCCCTTGTTACATTGTAAGTCACCATAAGATGGGTGTTTTAAAGGAAATTGAAGCATTTTTTTAAAAGCCTCGTGGTTTGGCAGTGTTGCCTGGAGCACCCACCATATTCATTTCTATTATTCTGTGTCCAGAGTTACAGCAACTGCAGAATCAACTGGAAGCTTTGCAGTAGCAATTCATGGTTTTGCCTTAGAATTAAGCACTTTTCTGATGAAACTGAGCACCACAGTGCTCCCAAATGAAAAACAGGAAAACCAAACATTCTACAAGATGTGTCTCTTCCAAAACTTGTCCTCTCTCTTGCCAGACTACAAGCCTGGTGCTTCCCATCCCAAGCCCACCCTGTTCTATAAGAAGGCTTAAAAAGTTCCAAGAGAATTATGGTACATAACGGTGACCTGTCACCTCCAGCCAGGTGTTCTCCGATCCACGTGCTCACTCAGATGAAATGATGCCACCTTCCCTCTCAGAGACAGGAGAGGATCAAAGAGGAGACAGGGGCATCTAAACTCAGAGCAGTCAGAGGGTGTTCTTAGTGTATCTGTGTGCTCCTCTTCATTGATGTTACAACATGACTGCCTGTATCTTTCTGCAAAATGGGCTCATTGTAAGTTTCAATGAACTATCCCTCATAGGTGAGCTTTCTAAAGCATAGAGCATTCTGCTTTGCAAAGGCTAATATTATTTCAGCCACGTTTAGAAGAGACCTGTTTCTCTCATACGCAGGATACAGATTTGAACACTCCATATCAACCAAATCTAAAACAAACAAAAAAATCAATTTCCCAAATGTCGAGACCCACTATATGAGAGAAGAATAAAGATCTATGTGTTGGCAGTTGAAATACAAGACAGCAAATAGTAACCAAGATAAAAATATCTCCAGGATCCTGGGTCAGTCTGAGGAATCTCCATGAAACTGGATCTTGGAGGACAAAGGTAAACATGATAGTGTTATTTATTCAGAGAGGACAGACATACAGCAATGACCACATGAACAGGTAAGTATAAACTCTAAAGAGAAAGTGCATGCTGGGAATTACCTAAGTCTGACAGAAAGACATACAGGAAGGCCTGGTCCAGATCAGGGTTGTGACTCCTCCGGGGCTGAACGACCTTTTCACTGTGAATTACCTAAAGCCATCAGAAAACACAGATATTTGCATTACAATTCACAACAGTAGTGAAAGTACAGTTAGGAAGTAGAACCAAAAACAGTTTTATGGTTAGCACGGGGAACTATGTATTGAAGGGTCTCAGCATTACAAAGGTTGAAAACCACTGGTCTACATGATCCAGAACAGTCTGGAGGAGGAGTTAGAGTCTGGAATTCGTTTCCAAGACTGGATCTTCACTTGCAGACGGGGGTGGAAAGAACCAGATCCGACATTGACTGGACCAGCCCTATAAGGCAGGCAGATGCTTGGAACAACATGGAAAGGACCACAGAGATTCAGCTGAGCCGGCAAAAGAGCGTACTAAGAGTAACAGTAAAATTAGCAACATACTCCGGGCCCCAGCTGATACCACATCACAGCGCCGCGATGGTTTCCCTTTTCTTACTTCTATGCCCAAACACTCGACAGAAGCAGGATAAACCAAGAAGATTTATTTTAATGCACAGTTCAGAGGAAGGTCTATCACGGTGGGAAAGGAATTGCGGCAGGAGAACCCCGGAACAGGAACGGGAGCTCGTGATGTATCTTGCCCACACCTTGGCAGATCAGGAGACAGAAAAGCTCAGGTAGTAAGCAGGCTTGTCCTGTCACACCCTGAAAAAAGCCATCCCTGGATGGTAGCCTACATCCCAGCTAAACGTTTTATACCAAAAGTTTCACCACAAGCCAAAACAGTGCCACCAGCTGGCGAGTTGCCACAGTTCAAAGTTCATGGGGGACATTAAAACAAGGTTAGAGAATAGTATGTAGAAAGGGGTTTTCTAGTGATTGCTGCTTGTTTGCTTGTTTAGGAATAATAAAAATAACGACATCCTGGGCCCTTCCAAGCATTCTATCTGCATTAATTGATTTTTGCATAAGAACTCTAAGTAAGTAATGAGTATTTGTGATCTGAGGAAAGGAATCCAGGGCAGAGAGATAAACAGATAGAAGACAAGAGAGAAAAAAATACTGAACCTCAAAACAGGAAGTGAGATTGTAATATTGCTGTAATACTCCTAACTTCTCCAGAACAGGCCCTTTATAATCCAAACACCAAATAATGTAGAATAAAGAGTGTAGTCGTTGGGGGGTTTCTTATTCTGTTTTGTTTCGTCTTGTTTTGTTTTTGGTTTTGCTATTTTGTTTGGGTGCTCCACCCCAACCCCTTCCAAACCACCAACACTAGGTAGGAGAGAAAGAAGGTTAGTGGGGGGAGGGGAGACATAGACCTCTTTAAACTACTTCCAGCTGATCAGAGACTCAATTGTTCCTTCAGGCAGGGTTGATCTCTGCCTACAGGATTCCCATTTCTTCTATTTCAGGTCTTTGCAAATGAGTGACCACTTGACAAATGAAGATAAATAGCAGCTCCTCTTCGTACTCCCCTCACTCCCTCTAAAGAAGCCAAAACTCTCACTACAGAAGAGAGCAAGCCCACCATGGTAGCACAGGCTGTATTCACAGGAGAAGCGGTGTTGCAAGAACCCCCTCAGCCATTTATCAAGCTCAAGGTCAGCCTACAATACATGAGACTCTGTCTCAAAAAAGAAAGAGAGGTTATTTTGATGCCTTCGAATTATTCTACACTTCTTCTGTTCAAAACTCTTTTCCATTGGTATGGTGGCACACCCCTGTAATCCCCACATTGGGGAGACAGAGATCGATGGATCTCTCCATAGCATGTTTGCTTAGGTCCAGGTTCAGTGAGGGTTGGTGTTCAAAAAAAAAAAAAAAAAAAAAAAAACTTAAAAAAAAAAATGTATCCCATTCAGAAAGGCAAAGAGGTTGGACATCAGAGGAGGGAGAAAACAGGGAACAAGACAGGAGCCTACCACAGAGGGCCTCTGAAAGGCTCTACCCTGCAGGGTATGGAGGCAGATGTTGAGACTCATAGCCAAACTTTGGACAGAGTGCAGGGAATCTTAAGTAAGAAATGGGAGATATTAAGACCTGGAGGGGACAGGAGCTCCACAAGGACAGCAACAGATCCTAAAAGTCTAGGCACAGAGGTCCTTTCTGAAACTGATACTCCTGCCAAGGACCCCTTGTGGAGATGGCCTGGAACCCCTGCACAGAGGTAGCCCATGGCAGTTCAGTATCCAAGTGGCCTCCATAGTAATGGGGAAAGGGACTGTCTCTGAAATGAACTGATTGGCCTGCTCTTTGATCACCTCCCCCTGAGGGGGGAGCAGCAGCCTTACCAGGCCACAGAGGACGACAATGCAGCCACTCCTGATGAGACCTGATAGACTAGGATCAGAGGGAAGGGGAGGAGGACCTCCCCTGTCAGTGGACTGGGAGAGGGACACAGGTGGGGAAGAGGGAGGGTGGGATTGGGAGGGGAGAAGGGAGGGGGGTAGAGGGGGGATACAAAGTGAATAAACTGTAATTAATAAAAATACTAAAAAAAAAAAACAAACAAACATAAGATGGGGAGAGATTGAGGACGACATCCAACATCAGCCTCTGGCCTCTATGTGTTTGCACGTGCACACACACGTATATATCCATGTACACACAAGCACACAACCGGCAAAGATACCTCCTGATAATTTAGTTCCCTGTCTCAGTCATGAAATCCTCGAAAACCTTAGAGTAATATAAAATTTTATCAAGTGAAAACAACATATGAATAAAGAAGAAAAAGATCTCAAAAAACATGGAGCATGAATCTTAATCTTCCTTATTCCGTCATCGAGCACCTGGTATGCGCTGGTGTGTGTGTGTGTGTGTGTCTGTGTTTACATAAATTTAAAGGAAAAGCCATTAGATCCAACAAACCCCGACCCCTTGGTAATATTGCCCCAAACTTAGCTTTCCGTATGCTAAGTGCCCCTATCAGTTTTCCCCTGTCCACTCCTCCTTCCATTATTACTTTTCCGAATACCACTGGTCATTGACCTTGGAAAATAGAGCCACCCTGTGAGGCCAGTCAGATGATTTGTTCCGATTTTTCTGAGGAGATCCATGGGTTAAGATAGATAGCCAAGTGATCAGTTAAGGATATTCCATTTGGCTTCTTTGTCACGTTCATAGGCTGGGATAAGTTTTAAGCTAAATTTCAGTCTTTTACATGCGCTCTTAAAATAATTTAGATTTCTTGTAATCTAATGATTGTTGCAATTAGTTGCTCAGTTGTTGGCTGGTGGTGGTAATTTAGGGGAGGATAAGGCCAAATGGCCCCTTTATCTTATTAATTTGTCTATGTGTTTACATCTCCTTCCCTCTTAATGAGCTCATCTCTGAAATTCATGTCCCTCTTTTTTTCCTGTGAGAACCATTCACCCTGAGTTTCCTCCATAGTGTACAATCAAAACTCAAAAATAGAAAAGCAGCTTCCCAGATTCCATACCCAAAAGCCACTGCCTTCTTAATTCCAACATAGGTCCAGTGGGACTTCCTACAGGGGGCAGGTGCCTGGAGCATCTTTTCTCTCTTGGGATGCTAGCACTTGCATTGACCTACACTGAGCACACCCATAGAAAGAAGGGCATTAGCTACACTGTGCACACACTCCCCCTCAAGACTGGAGACTTTCAGAGCTCCCCACAGCCTGAAAGGGAGAATGCTTTCAAAACAGAATGTATACTCTTCCCTGTATCTAGTTACAGCAGAAGGCTACATCTCGCTTGATACCCTGCAACTATTTGCCCTTCTAATTTTTTGACCCATTGCCAACACTAAAGCTATGGAGAAGATCATGTTAAAATTACAAGGTATCTTTTAAAAGAATTCAAATTACATGGATTCAGGTCCAGAGATTCAGATTTATTTGGTCAGAGACCAGTGGTAGACATGAGCATTTCTTTTTCTTTTCTTTTCTTTTCTTTTTTTCCCCCTTTCTTTTTGGTTTTATTTGAGACAGAGTTTTGATGTGTAGTCTTGGTTGTCTTGGACTCACTTTGTAGACCAGGCATTTCTTGAATACTCCACCCTCAGCCTTCACTCTGATCCTAGTCATTCTAAAAATTAGTCCAGTCAAAAGCCATTGATTCTGAGACAATAGAAAAACAAACAAGAATTTTACATGTGTTTGTATATGCACATAGACAATGGATTTAGCGATACATTCTAGATCTAGTTTCTTTTTAATTAAGATGATTTTATGTGAGGTTAAAATAGAGTCAAAGCTATTCACGAAATTATCTCTCTGTTTTCTACAAACATGCTCACAAATGTTGAGTTGAAAACAGCACAGTCAAGTCTATTCAAAGGACAAACCAGGCAACCTGACCTCATTTCACGCCAGATGTGTGTGGCATCAGCAACGAAGCAAAGTAATTTGAGAGAGAAAACTGTATGCTAATAAGACTCAGCCAAGAGGGTAACAGACGCGTATTACTGCTAAAAGTAATTGGAATAGGAGTTTGCACTTTTAAACGATCATGCCATCACAGAGCTCACATAGCCTTGGCCTTGCACATCTGTATAAAGACAGAACACTGAGATGCAAATGCCATCTTTACTTAATTCCTAGCTTCCAAGTATGTATAGATCAACATTCAGGTTAAAGAAAATAATGCTCCCATCTAAAATATTAAAACTAGGGGCAGGGGAGATGGTTCAGCAATTAAGAGCATTTGCTGCTTTTCCAGAGAACTGTGTTGGGTAGCTCACATCTGTCTGTAACTCCAGCTCCAGGAGATCCAAAGCCTTCCTCTCTTCAATCACCAGTGAAAAGTAAAGAACTAATCTCCAAATAAGAGGCCACAAAGTAAGACAATTCATGCTCTGGGTTAATTATTAGATTGCTTCAGCAATGATTTCTGTTAGATCACTTGGTTTAGTTTGCAACTACCTTTCATCCCTGGTGGATTTTATTTTTCAGGCTAGACAGCTCCATTAAAAAAAAAAAAAAAAAAGACCCTTCTCAGAGTCCATGCCCTATACTGCCTGGATAACCAGGCTGGAGAGCCCTGAGACCTAGGGTTAAAAAGAAAAATCAATGAAATTATTCCTAATGATGTTCTGCTGTACTTATCGGTTTGTGCCTAGCCTAATCACCATCAGAAAGGCTTTCTCTGGCATCTGATGAGAGCAGATGCAGAGACCCACATCCAAATATTAGACAGAGAGAGAGAGCCCAGATTGGAGGTCTCCAATGGGTCCCTCCCCTCAGAGATCAGGAAACCCCACAGAAGAGGACAAAGAATTATAGGATCCAGAGGGTTCAAGGACACCAGGAGAAAACGGCTCTCAGAGTCAGCTTAGCAGGGCTCATAGGGGCTCACAGAGACTGAAGCAACAGTCACAGAGCCTGCATGGGTCTGACCTAGATGCTCTGCATATATGTTATGGTTATGTAGCTTGATGTTTTGCGGGACTCCTAACAGTGGGAGTGGGGGTGTTTCTCTAACTCTTTCGCCTGCTCTTGGGTCCCTTTTATTTTTCCTACTGGGTTGCCCAGGCCAGCCTTAGTACGAGAATTTGTGCCTAGTCTTGTTGCATCTTGTTATTCAGCTGATACCCTGAGAGGTCTGCTCATTTCTGAAGGGAAACAGAGGAGGAGTGGCTCTGGGAGGAGAGGAGAGAGTGGGAGGACTGGAGGGAAGAGAAACTGCCGTGGGGAAGTAGTGTATGAGAAAGGAATTTAAAAAATAGCCTTTCCTCTCTCGGGGCAGGCGCTTTGTTTCTGCAACGCACAGGGGCAGTAAAACCTAATTATCCTAATACTCACTGCGAGTGGCCCTTCACTATTGGAGACCTTTGGCTTTCGTTCACAGGCATAGCGTCTCTTCAAAAACACCAACCCTCCTCCTCAGTAATACACAGTGAAACATCCCAGAGGACCAACCCTTGCTATGTCTCCCAGTACTTTCTCAACTTTAATATCAAATGCCCACATCCTGGGAACCTCCTCTCACTCTCATTCCAGGCTGACAGGATGGTTGGTGACTCAGAAAACAACTAGGCTCAACATCCATTCTGATAGAGACTATGATCCACTGTATCCAACCTTGAGGCCAATTTTCTTCCCGGATACTGATGAATAGTTTGTGCCGAAGAGGACCAGATTGACACCACCAGACATTACGTGAGTGGTCCCTCCAACGCTTCAAATTCGTCATGTAGAATCTTTCAAACAACAGTGCAAAGGAACTGCCTTTGATGCAATATTATACTAAGGAGCTCAAGTCTCTGATTGGCTTCCTTAAAACTCCTTCCTGGTGGTAAGGAATCAACCTGAAGTTCAAGTTTGGTTCTACCAGACTTCAAAGCGTGTGCTCAGCCTACTTCATGGCCTGCGGCTGGCTTGCATTCTGAAGTCCATTAGCCACAATCAACATGAAGTTGACCTACATGAAGATCATATGGGCTGAAGAAAAAAGGAGGAAGAATAGAAATAAAATATCCACATAAATTCAATCAAATATAGGACAGAAATAAGATACCAAGCAGCTAATTGCTGGATTGGAAACTACTCAATGTCAAATTTATGGGATTCTGTATAGCTAGCTGTTCAAGTAAAGTAGCACTTTAAATTAAAAACTGGTCATATATATATATATTTTTTTCTCTATAGAATGAATAATAATATAATATAATGTATAAATTTTGTTTTTATCTTACATGCATTTAAAAATCATCATGTCATACAGTAACTATGTGAGAACTTACTGAAAAGTTGACTAAACTATTGGTTTATGATTTAAATCCTAACTATGGAGCCGGTCATGGTGGCTGCACACCTATACTCCCATCACTCTGGGAGGCAAAGGCAGGCAGATTTTTCTCTTGTACACACTTAGAGCAGCATGGATTTCTGGAGTAACATAATTTCAAAGATGTTCTTATATGCTACCAACATCTTACTACAAACCAGCCCTGTTAAGGGCTACTTTTTATGAATCCTTGGAAAGGTATGAGCCGAAGCATGTTGCCCTCAAGTACACTGAGAAAAGGGAATGGACTCCATGAGTGTGAGTGGAGAATGAACCCTGACAACACATGTCAGCTAAGGGCAGGCTTCCCAGGAATGTCTCAGCCAGACAGGAGAGTAGCAGGTGCAGGCCTTGGATCCCATCTTTTTTAGCATATGGACTTCTCTCCATCTCGAGGCTGATCCACAGCTTTTTGTAAATGTTGAACATTCTCAGAAGTGGCCACCTAGCAGACTTACAAGCGACAGACTCAACAACCAGTCTTGACATGGCTAGCTCTTAAGGATAGCCAAAGCCTAAAATCATGGTTCTATCAAACACTATTAAACTCTGGAGATTTTCTGTGAAGAAAAAAATGTCCTTAAGAAATCATTTTTACCTGAGTGTTTATGGCGTACACCTTTAGTCCCAGCACTCAGGAGGCAGAGGCAAATAGATCTTTGTGAGTTCAAAGCCAGCCTGGTCTACACAGCAATATCCAGAGTAGCCAAGGCTATACAGAGAAACCCTGTTTTGAAAAAAAAAAAAAAGCTATCTGTAAAACATTATTCTCTGAGAGAAGATCTGGATGCAGCACACTTTAGAGATTTGTGAAAAGGTGTTTTATTGAGGAAATTCTACACACATTACCTTAGTACAAAGATGAAGGACCATTGGAATACTATATCAAGAATGAACCAGGTGTATAATCCTCAACAGATTGATCACCCAGCTGTCATAGATATGATGGCTAGAACATGGTCACCATGGATTAAAGAGTCTCAAAAATGTGTAGTGTTTCATAGTGGCAAAGATGCCTTCCCCATGAGCTTTGCATGTCTGTGGGCAAGATCAATCAAAGCTGGGCCCTCTCCACTCAGTCAGCTAATAGCAAACATAAGACAATCAAAGATTAAGAGAGAAAAGACTTAGCTCCTTTTATTTTAACTTGGGTACTTTTTGGAATTAATACAATCTGAGAGTCTTCAGACATCTTTTTAATACCCATATAGCTTCCTCATCTGCACTATCAGAGGGAAAAAATGAAAGAAAAATAACCTGAAAGAAAAGCAAACCAATTTTTATAATTGCAATACCTGTAAACTCCTGAAAATTTTAATTGTTGTGTTGTTTTTATTTGGCTCATAAATATGCAGATGTGTTCCTCCGTTAACTGAATTCTGCTTTATCGTCTCTGAAAAAAAAAATAATGTACAATCTGCATGCTATTCCCAGCACTCATAAAGAACAGATGGGCATTCTGACTACCGATTCAAATTAAGCCATATACACAGGGGGGGAAAGCTCCAAAATGAAATAACAAAATAAAATACAGCTTTTACCCAAAAACCCAGTTCAAAGGGTTAAAAGCTAGACAGTATTTCAAAATATAATTTCAATGCAAGCCAATGTACAAGTATAATTATAAATTATAGGTCATATTTCCTATTTACCTAGGCTCTTTTCTTTTTCACACCAATCATTGCACATTAGCGAGACAAGATTGAGCACAAATTGACAAGTTAATTGCCCATGCATTAGAATTTCCATATTCCTGGACTGTGAATAAAATTGCAAATTAAAACCCTAATTTGTGTGTTTTTCCAAAGGTCACATTGTTCCATGGGAACTTTCAAATGAAGAGATTAGAGGCAACTCTCAAACTGTTTAGTGAGAAGTTGCTTTTTACTGTTTGCACTTGGTAGAAATTTTTATGAGCTTTTGGTTAGTGCTTTTGGTGGTGGTGGTGGTGGTGGTGGCCATACTGCTGCTGCTGACGACAATGACAATGATGATGAAGATGCTGATGATGACAATGATGATGATGATGACGATGATGATGATGACAATGATGATGATGATGACGATGATGATGATGACAATGACAATGATGATGATGATGACAATGACAATGATGATGAAGATGCTGATGATGATGACGATGACAATGATGATGACGACGATGATGACAATGATGATTTTAGGAATTTAGAATGTGTCATGAACTGGAATTGGGGGGTGGGGACAGGCTGGAGGAAACTTAGTTCAAATGCTATGAAGTTCTCAACAATGGAGAACAAATTGAAATTTTCCTGTTAGAAAGAATCACATGTATTTTGTTTCTCTGCAAGGGGACAAAACAAGATTAATATTAGAATCTAATAAAGTTTCTTTCATCTTGTATCTTTAGGCAGTTTTGACTTCATAATTAAAATTTTAATCTTTCTTGATTGATGCATAAATGCCTTTGCTGTGTCCTGAATATTAGCATATCATCAAATTCCCCTAGGAACGTCTTATCAAGACATTGTCACGTCCAAACAAGTCACAGAATACATACTGAATAAGAGTTTATAGCAGCAAAACCTAGGGGAAAAAGAGAAAATTTTAACCATACTGAGAAAGTTTATTTGATGAAATGTAATCTAATGGTGATAAAAACTATGGCAATTAAGCAAATTTACTATATCATAATTTTTACACAATTACATCACAAAAGATTAAAACTAGGCAGTATTACTAAATATAAAATCCAGTATAAAATATGTGAAATTATGTCTCTACACCCTTTACATTACAAATATTGGGAAGCAGATAAGAGGAACTGCCAGAATCCTAATGAAAATAATCAACCTTTCCATCCACCACCAGCAAGTTTCCGACACTGCCAGGAGCTCAGAGAAACAAACCCGATTCTTGTATCCTTTGTAAAGACTACAGGGCTTGAGTAGATGGGGGAGGGGGGTGGAGGAATCATTTCTGAGCCAGAGTAACTGCTGAAAATTATTAGAAAAAAAAAAAGCCAGTTTCATAGAGGGCTGCGACGTACTCATAGGTGCTGGCAAATGACACAAGAGTCATGGGTCAGAGATAAGGGACAGTTTGTGATTCATTGCGCTAGCTTCAGCCTGAGTATAAGCGTCAGTATCCTGGGCCTCCATTACCACAGTGTGATGTGAGGAGGAACAAGTGAAACATTCTCCCTTCCTTGTCTCATCTGCACAGGTGGTGGCGCATGCTGAAGAACAGCTCCAGAAGCCCAAATGCTTCTCGGGAGGCAGGAAACCCATGAGACACTCCCCTGGAAGCCGTTATATTTATATAGAGTTGTCAGATTTTTTTAATTCTTTTATTAATTACACTTTATTCATTTTGTATCCCCCCATAAGTCCCTCCCTCCTCCCCTCCCGATCTCACCCTCCCTCCCCTTTCTGCATGCATGCCACTCCCCAAGTCCACTGATAGGGGAGGTTCTCCTCTCCTTTCTGATCTTAGTCTATCAGTTCTCATCAAAAGTGGCTGCATTGTCCTCTATTGTGGCCTGGTAAGGCTGCTCCCCCCTCAGGGGGAGGTGATCAACGAGCAGGCCAATCAGATTATGTCAGAGGCAGTCCCTCTTCCCATTACTATGTAACCCACTTGGACACTGAACTGCCATGGGCTACAGATTTTACCTTACTCCATTTAAAGGCCTATCTGTATTTTCCAACGCTGTTCGCTACAGAGACATCTTTGAAAAGATAATCCATAACAAAGACTGTTTGCACCTCTGCTCACAAGATGGGCACAAACTTAAAATACCCACGGGGAATCATCTCCCACTATGTGCCAGGCAGCGGGACTCCACGCTGTGGTATACTCTATAGCTCGCGACTGTTTCTTTAACCTTTTCCAAGGAGCTTAAGACAGCACGGCTCTCTCTGAATCTTGACATTCTCCCTTCATTGTCTCAAACTGCCCTGTTTCCTCCTCTTGCTCCACGGTGGTTTTTCCATCTTCTGACTCATCCTTCTCTTCACCCTTATTTTTGCTCCAATGTCAGAAGTGTTCACTCTCAAGCCCCAAGTTCACCTCTGCTTCGTGTGTCTTGTACCCTCTAGAGAATGCTCCCACTAAGAGCCTCCTTACCTACTGTGCTGGCTAGCTCTGTGTCAATTTGACACAAGCTAGAGGCATTGGAGGAGATGGAGCCTCAGTTACTAAATGTCCCACCTGATTGGCCTGTGGGCAAGTGTATGAGGAATTTTCTCAATTGATTATAGATTTGGGAAGGCCTGATTCACTGTTGCCATGCCAACTGGCAGGTGGTCCTGGATGCTATCAAAAATTCATGAGCAGCAAGCCAGTAAGCAGTATTCCTCCACACTTCTTCAGTTCCTGCCTCCAAGTTCCTACCTTGCTTTCCTGCCCTGGCTTCCCTCAGTGATGGAATACAAGCTGTAAGCTGAAACAAACCCTTTCCTCCCCAAGTTGCTTGTGGTCATGATGTTTAGGTCCTCTGGCGTTGACCTAAGAAGATGACCCTTAGAGAGCACACACTGGTTATGAAACTGGTTGTTTCTAGGGATATTTAACACAACCCCACACAGATAATCATTATGGGAAACTGGAACTGAGTTTGGCCCCTTTTCTTTTTTTCTTTTTAAATGAGTTTTCTGGAGAAGGGGAATCATCTTGTTCATGGGCAATTTTAGTTAACGCTTTATCCAATGTTACCATAGAAACAGGTTTTCATCTGGAATAAATCCCATCAATTCTGAAATTATCATTCCACACACCTTCACAAATTAGAATAAATGTCAGCATATAGATGATAAGCTGCATTTCCCTTTTATTCAATAATTTTTAATTTGAAAAGTGAACAATTAGGATTCCTACTTACAAATATGTAAGAAGAGAAAGATAGTCAAGGAAAGTCCACCCCTTGTTTATTTTATTCATGAAACAGCACTGAAGTAGAGCAATGTGCACCATCTCCAAAAGACAAAATCATTTTTCAAATGACTAGACAATAACAGGAATTCAATGTGAAGGAAACAGATCATTTAAACAGTATTCTTCTCCTTAGCAGAGAAACCTGAAAATCTATTTATTGGAAAAATACCAAAATTTGGAGAGCATTTAAATACTCTCATACTTCTTGTCTCTGAAAGTATTTTTAGCACCTACTATTCCTAAGTGTAAAGCTATTAATAGTTACAGAATCCGTGTAAAGTGAATCACAGATCCCAAGTAGGAAGGACCCCATAATTTGAGGACAATATTAGAACTGCTTTTCTTCTCATAATTTATACAGAAAAGAATTTTTTAAATGTATGAAGTGAGCCATCAGAAAAAAAAATCATCCGTCTCAAATGATGCTTCATTAAGGTTTTGTCGATAAAAAGGTGTCTCCCATGTCTCTACCTGGAGTCCATATATTTCACTGAAACCTCATCAGAAAAAAAAAAAAAAGTAAGAATGAAACAGAAAGAAGCCTTACTCAATATAGTGTTCCGTGGTAAAGGAGGCGCCCTAAAGGCTGTGCTGTCCAATATGGTACCTACTGCCACAAATGGCTATTGAGTCCTTGATGTAGCTAGTGAATGGACAGATGTAGTTTTATAAAGCTGTTAATTAGCATGTTACATGTGAGAAGTGGTTTCCATGTTCAACAGCAAACTTTCACTGGAATCCAGCTGAGACATTCTAGATGATGGGAAGACTCAGCATGCTACATTATTGGCCACATACATCTTAGAGAGCTGTTACCCAGCTACACAGATTATCAGCTATGTGGTCAAGTCACCTAACCTCATGGGTGAATTACATGTCCTGGTAGTGTCACATGACATAGACAATGTGCTGGTTACTTAGCATGTGTGTGTCTTAGGGAAGCCCTCAGTGAATGTTAGATATTATTGTTAATTATTATTACAGAAATATTCCAGTAGAAGACTTTCTATTGCTTGTAGAAAACACCTGAGAAAAAAAGAGCCAACTTGTAACAATTAATACTGAATGAGCAAGTCAAATCCAAATTGTTCACCAGCATAATTTAAGAGTTTGGGGCTGAGAGGAAGGCGCATTGGGCAAGACCACTTCATTCGCAAACATAAAAAGCTGATTTAAAATCTCCAATACCCGTGTAAAAAGCTATGGCTGTGCGTGCCTGTAACCTCAACACCACAGGGCAAAGACAGGTGGATCCTAGAGCCTGCAGCCTCTCCAAACTGGTAAGCTTCCGGGTTAGTGAGAGACCATCTCTTGAGACAGTAAGATAGAAAGCAACAGAGGAAGACATCAAATACACACACATACACACACACACACACACACCACTTCCACTGCCACGTACGCATACACACGCAAGCAGGTTTAAGACTCTAAATTCAGAGTGATTTCACCAACATTCATGAGACACGTGGTATTCTCCACAGTACAATCAGTCAACTTTTTCTCATTCGCAACCTGATGACCATGCATTGACCTTGTCTTAGGTACCTAGTAATGCAGCGAGGTGAGGTAGAACAAATATATCTCTGCCAGAAATCCTATTTCCAATGAGTTCAAGGTGTACTGAGTCCATCAGTGACGCACCTCGCTCTACAAACAATGCATGTGTAGCCACAAGTTTATATAGCTCAAAAGACTAATGTGATATTCAAATAAACTAGCAGCTCCCGCATATTTATTAATTCTTAAATTCGATATCAAACAGTAAAACTTTAGACTCCAAGAGTCAGGAGAAACTTTTTAACAGGGAGGAAAATGTTTCTGTAAATTTACAGAAATCCATAAAATCTGAAGCCTCTGAGGTGGAATGCTGTCAGCAACTGGCTTGAAACATTTTTATTTTATAAATGGACCCGGTGTGTTCCCCTCATCATTTTTCTGGCATCCTAACAGCAGACAAAGATAGCTCTTATTTTTCCAGCGGTGTCTGCCTGCTAAAGTCTAAATAGGTCAGGGCAAGAAGTAAAAGCTCTTCTTTCAATGAAGGTTTCAAAAGTCAGAAACTCCCTTTCTACTCGAAAGTAGTTCTGCTGTGCCGTTGCCTAAAAGCAAACAAGCTAGCAAGCTCCTTCCTCTAGGCTCAATGCTCACAGATCCCAAGAAACGACAAACCTCCAGTGTATGAAGTGAAAGTTCTTTTTTTAAAAAAACTACACGATATTTTTATTAATTCTTTGAGAATTTCTTACTATGTATTCCCCAACTTCTCCCAAATGCCTCCTCTCCACCCTCAACCTTCATATCTCTTCCCATTTCCTATTTCGTTTTGTCCCATCAAATCCAGTACAAATTCTCTGAAATATTTTTACATTAAATTCTCAGTGTATTTCAGAAGCCTCCTTTAACAATGAGCCAGTTGTAGCTAATAATTCACGTCTGGCACAGAATGTGATTCTTCAGGTACACAATGGGAAGCATACACGTTTGGAAAGAAGGAAGACAAGAAATGGGCTAAGGTTAGAATTTGAGTTAAACATGTCAGGAAGAGGATCTAGAAGAGAATGTTCCCAAACTAGCTCAGAGAGGTTGTGTGGAAAACTATCAAGAGCGGCAGTTTGCAATTGTCTTTTTGCAAGAGAAGATACTGCTATCGACCTGAACTTTCGACAAATGCTAGTATCTAATGGTAAATGTTTTCAAGCACGTCTGTACCGCGCCCTACTATGTATGACCCATGTGGGAACTGGAAGGGCCCCACTCCTTGGGTGCCAGATGATACTGCTCTGACCTGTGAAAGTTCAAAACCTATCCTAGGGCTTCACTGATTTTCAGTTAATCATCTCAGCATCCTGACTACCTTGGGTCCTGCATCTACAAACGCATCTTTCCTCCACTATGTAAACACAGGGAGTAAGCAGAACTGACAAGTTTCATTGGTACGGCTAACTAGAGAAAGGGTCCCCTCTCACATCACTCCACAGCTTCAAAACTCTATGGTGAACTAAATCACATCTCTGGCTCCTGCTGCAAGCTGAGGTGGTCCTATGAGCGCGAGGAAACTAGATACCCACCACAGCCAAAGAAGCAGAGGACGAGTGTACCCGGGTAAGAATATTCAACATCCACCGAGTTCTAAACAGTACTCATGCCTCTTAAACCTGCAAAGTTGTGCCGTAAACTCTTCATCTTGGAACAGAGGCCTGGACTTTTGGGGCACAAAAGAGGATTGTTAAAAATAAAATAAAATAATAAAATAAATGATTTATATGGGGGCCTCGCAAGATAACTTGGCAGTTATGAACACCTGCTGCCCTTGCAAAGTACCAGCATCTGGTTTCTAGTACACACATCAGGCATTCACAGTCACCTGTAACTCTGGCTCCAGGGAATCCAGTCTTCTGGCCCCACTGAGCACTGCATTGCAGGCCATGCACACAGAAACAAGCTGACACGTACATGTAAGTTTAAATTCTTAATATAAAAAAGTAAAAATATCAATATAAGTATGTCACTATTAGAAATTATTACAAATAAAATTAAATGGTCATTTAGATTCCTTAAGGGTTTTAGATTTTAGTATGTTTGTCCTATATTATATGGCTAATATCCACTTATAAGTGAGTATATATCATTTGTGTCTTTCTATTTCTGGGATACCTCACTCAGTTCCCACCATTTGCCTGCAAATTTCATGATTTCCTTGTTTTTAATTGCTGAGTAGTATTCCAATGTGTAAATGTACCACACTTTCTGTTTCCATTCCTCTGTTGAGGGACATCTAGGTTGTTTCCAGAGTCTGGATATTATGAATAGAGCTGCTATGAACATGGTTGAGCAAATGTCCTTGTTGAATGGTGGAGCATCTTTTGGGTATATGCCTAGGAGTGGTATAGCTGGATCTTGAAGTAGCACTGTTCCTAATTTTCTGAGGAAGCCCCAGATTGATTTCCAAAGCTGTTGTACAAGGTTACACTCCCTCCAGCAATGGAGGAGGGTTCCCCTTTATCCACGTCTTCTCCAGCATGCATCATCCCTTGAGTTTTTGATATTAGCCATTCTGATGGTGTGAGGTAAAATCCCAGGGTTGTTTTGATTTGCATTTCCCAAGTGGCTAAGGATGTTGAGCATTTCTTTAAGTGTTTCTCTACCTATCAGAGGACCAGGGAAATGATATAGAAGGAGAAAAGGTAGGGTGCATGGGACTGGGAGGAGGCAAGGAAGGGGGCTGCAGCTGGGATACAGTATGAATAAATGGTAATAAATAAATATATAAATAAAACTTAAATTAAATTAAATGGTCATGAACTTAGGTAAGACTAGAGACAACCCTTTGGTAGTGCTCTGCAGTGTTCCACACTGCCTCAGATCATCCCAGCATGATGGAGGAAGGTCAGCTCCATCTAAGACAGAATAGCATTCTAGGGTAGGGATTAAATACAATGCTCCAAGAAGTACCAACATGTACTTAATCAGTATTATGCAGGAAGAGAAGATATAATAAGAAAAAAGATGGTCAACACAGATACACATATGTGTCTTTACAGAGAAGAAATTTGTCAGAAAAACTGCCTGAACACAATCTATATTTCACCTCAAAAAGGTGAAGGGATGGGAGTAAGGATAGAGAAGAAAGAGGGGAGGGGAAGGAGAGAGAGGGAAGGGAAGAAGAAAGAAAGGAAGTTAGGGGAGAGGAAAGGATCTTTACTGTGGCCTAAAATCAGTTTCTTGATAATTGGAATACAATGTTTAAATGTAAGATGTAGCTTTCTCATTAAATTCTAAACACTGATTCGCTTTGAATTCTCAAAATACTTTCAGTTTCCTTCATGGAGGAGAATTAGCAATAATTCCATTTAGGAACCAAGCCACAGGGGCAAAGAAAAAAGCATTAACACAAGAAAGTCAGTATATCTACTTAAAAGAGTCTTGTAACCTTGAATTAAGTGCAAAGCTAAATAAGGGATCTCATCAAATTTCTTTCCTTGTGAGCCAATGCCACAGAAAAGCAAACTGAAACGAATGAGGTTCTTTGATTAATTTTCTAGTACAAGCAGTTTAAATATCACACTGGTAGTTTTGATTACAACAGATGGAAATGATAGTATCTTCGTATAGATTCCAACATCCTCTTCCAGGATCCAGAATGCGCTTATTTAAATACTGATTTTAATATGATTTGCATTTCTACATCTGCTACTGCAATCAAGTTGCCTGGTTAGTGAGGGTGAATCATGAATCATATAATCCAGACCTAACGTTGGATTGTAAGAAAATTTTCATTCAATTACTGCATATTACTGTGATAAGCGACAGTAGCCTTTATGGCTCTACTCTAATCAAGTAAAGTTTGTCTAATCCTCTAAAAGAAATTCTCTAAGTAAAGAGATTCACAGGATTTTATATTGAGCCAAAGTACGCAGTGCAGGCCAGTAATCCTGGATACTTGGGAGACTAAGGCTTCAGGAGTGTCACAAGTTTATGGAGCGGCCAGGACTATTAATCAAGTTCTCCAAGGGGAGCCTGGGCAACATAGTAAGATGCAGCCTCAAAATACCAAAGTTATAGGAGGACTGGGAATATAACTCAGTGGCAGGATGCTTGCACAGCATACACAAGGCCTAGCTTCAATTCCCAGAACAGAAAAAAGAAAAAGAAGAAGAAAAAGAAAGAAAAGAAAAATCTTAAGTTGAAAATACTGTTAGATGTCAGACTATACAAAATATTTTTACGCCCAGAATCTGCCCAAGTCTTATCCCATTTGAGCCTTAATGAAAATTAAAAATATTGCCTAATTTCAGAAACTCCAAAATCCCAAAGCTATTCACCGTAAAGATCTAAATCAGGTAGAGATGGGGTTCTGAGTACAATCCTTTCTGAGCACAACTCTTCTCCGTGTTCGGACCTGTGAAACTGGCAACACATATAACCTGCTCCGAGAGCACAGTGGAATGAAAGGCATAGGATACTTCCAGGTTTCATAGTTCCAAACAGTGAGACTATAAAATAACCATTGATCCCAAGAAATGTTGCAAGCCAGACAAAGTGCAGGTGGGAATATATATATATATATATATATATATATATATATATATATA
>NW_026585580.1:2887792-2932228 GCF_907164565.1 Psammomys obesus | reverse complement strand
TATATATATATATATATATATATATATATATATATATATATATGATGGCTCTTTCCACTGAGCTCCTTGATGACCATAGAAGTTCCTCCATGGTAAAATGCAGCGGATACTTGTAATTTCATGAGTCTTAGTCAGGGTTGACTATTGCTGTGATGAAACACCATGACCAAAGACAACTTGGAGAGGAAAGGTTTATTTGGCTTACACTTCCATATCATTGCTCATCACTGAAAAAAGTCAGGACAGGAACTCAAACAAAGCCTAGAAACCTGGAGGCAGGAGCTGATGCAGAAGGGTGCTGGTTACTGGATAGCTCTCCAGAGCTTGCTCAGCCTCCTTTCTTATAGAACCCAGGACTACCAACCCAGGGATGGCCCCACCCACAATGGGCTGCCCCCCCCAGCAAGCATTAATTTTTAAAAATGCCCTCCAATCTTGCCTACAGCTGGATCTTATGGAGACATTTTCTCAGTTGAGGCTCCCTTCTCTCTCATGACTCTAGCTGATATCAAGTTGGCATAAAACTAGCCAGTGCACAGAGTCTTGCCAGTCTTTCTGTGTCTTTGTATAGTCAGGTTACGCTAACAAAATCACCAATACAAGGCAGCTTGTAAGTAATGTGCAGATGCTTTTAGAAGGTAGGTCATTTAAATAAGGACACAGAACTAGGATTCATCATGAGAATCATCCCTAGTTTTATTCAACAGAGAAGACTAAATCAAGGCAATCAGGAAAGAGAAACAAGGGCTTCCAAGTTGGAAAAGATGTCAGATTGCCATCATGATCTTCCATATATTTAAAACCAGAAAAATTCAGTCTCAAATTTGCTTGAATTGATGGATTAATTTAATAAACTTTAAGTATACAAAATCAACCTCAAAACTTCAGTAGCATGGCTATATTTCAGGAATAAATTATTTAAAATAAAAACCAAGAGTATGACCACATTTGTGATAATTTCAAAAATAGTAAAATCATGATATTAATAAATAAATGGAATCAAAGATGAAATTTTTCTACAATGGAAATTTATAAAACACTGATGAAAAACTAAGGTGTAATCAAAAAGTGGAAAGCCACTCCATGTTAATAAGTTAGAAGAATAAAACTTGCTAAATTATCCTTACAACCCATAGTGACTTAGAGATTTGATGGAATACCTATAGGAAAAACAACAACATTTTTATAGAACCACAAAAATAACTCCATATAATCTAGAGCGAAAAGAACAAAGCAGAAAGGTTGACTTCCAAATAGACTAAAAAGCAGTAGGGTGTGAGTTACTTTTGTCATTACTGTGTATTCTGGTTGGGTTTCTGTCTCCAAGATAAAATGCTGACCAAAACCAACGTGGGGCCTCACCATATGACTCTAGCTGGACCGGCGCTCACTTTGTAGACCAGTTTGCCCTTGAACTAACAGAGATCTGACCACTTCTGTCTTCTGGGCGCTGGGATTAAAGGCGTGTGCCACCACACCCGCCTTGCTTACAGGTTACAGTCCACCTTCATGGGAAGCCGAGAAGGTGCTCAGGGCCGAAGCTGAGAAGCAGGAACTAAAATAGAGCCCCAGAGGAGTGCTGCTTAATGACGTGGTTTCCTTGGCTGCCTCAGCTCTTTCTTAAACTGCTCGGGGGCCCACCTGCGGAAGACAGACACCATTCGAATTTGGCTAGGTCCTCCTAAATCAACTAACAATCAAGAAAATTCCCCCACAGACATGCTCACAGGCCCATCTGATGGAAGCAGTTCCTCAGTTAGCACTCCCTCTTCCCAGGTGACTCGTGTCAAGTTGACATATACCAACCGCCACTCCGTGTCTGCTTCTCCCCCTCGGGATAGCCAGCCCTTGCACACCAGACTGGGCTAGGGGGAGAAGACTAATAGAAACTCAGACACTTGGAAACTGTTGATTTTACCTCTGTTAGGAAGTAGGCAAACATGGTCCATGTTTGTTTGTTTTTTTCAATTTAATAGGCTTTCAGCAATTTTCATAATTTATCTAATTATTCTCACAGGCTATTTCATTTGCTCTTGTCTATCAACACATGGATAATGATAAATTCTTCTCTCAGCTCAAGTTGTAGCCTGCCCCCTTTTGTAATAGTGGCACTGCCTCCAAGAGCCTACATGGATGAACCACATGTAAAGCCGTCTAAAACCCTTCTTTAGATGGCTCTCTGGGACAAGGCAGTGTACAGGGCCACTCTTTGTTCAAGCACTTTTTTTCTCAGGCACTCTCTTATTCAATTCTTCAAACAGATTTGCAGCTTCATACACTGAACATTTTGATGAGTAGAATTTTGTCCTCAAGGCACCTTCTCTACTATCCATCACAAAGTCCTCAGTTTCTAATGATGATAATCTGCTCAGCAATTTGAGCAACTTTGTCTACACTACCTTGTCCACAACACTAAACTCATCCATGTTCTTTTCCCCACCAAACCGCACATTTTTCACATCTTTGTACTCTGCCTATTATTCAGAATTAGCATGGCTTTAACCAGTGAACAGTAACCATGCCGCAGCCTAAATGCTGCTCTATTATCTTGGAATTTCATGGGTGGGACATAAACACATTGTTTCCCTGAATAGGAATAGTAACATGAACAGGCCCTGGCCAAACCTCTGAAAGTATGCTTCTCCCCCCACCCCCCAACAGCTGGTGAGGTTAGACTTAACTGATAACCTTTTTCTGGAACTTCTGAACATCTTCATTCCCACCACAGGAGCTTGTGAAGCTCTTCTTATAACATCCAGCTTGCAGCCCAAACTCTTCCACATTCCTTCCATAAACCAGTTGCTACAAACCACAACGTCAGATTTTTCACCAAAAAAAAAAAAAAAAAAAAAAAAAAAATTACAAATTTCTTGGCACTAATTTTTTAAATTTCCTGCCTCTTCACTGTGACAGAATACCTGACAGCAATGGATTAGAGTTTTGGGGGGTTTTGTTTGTTTGTTTGTTTGTTTGGTTGGTTGGTTTGGTTTGGTTTGGTTTGGTTCACGGTTCTAAGCAGGAGTGAAGAATCAGCTGTTAGATAACTTTGGTCAACAATGGCAGACTTGAGTGGCAGCTGTTTATTACACTGTGCTGACCAGAAGGCAAAGAGTGAGGCCAGAAACAAGCCAGCCTGAAACTCTCAAGATCCACACCTGTTGGTGTGGAATGTATACAATTTACCCTTGTTCGTTCAACTGCTGATTTCTCTACCCTACTACCTGGCTTCAGTCTGAACATTGCATTGTGATGTTTATTCTAAGCATCAACCGGTCTCAAGCATGCCACCATTTGTTCTCTGTATTGCCAATAAAACAACCAGCCAATGCTGTGCAATGGAGAGAATAGGGTGGGACATCCTGGTTCGGAGGGGAGGAGAAAGGAAGTGAGTAGGAGGAGTGCGGGAGGAGAGATCAACAGGAGAGGACTTGTAACCACAAGGAACCCGAACTAAGATATGACTAAAAGCAAATATAATGTGGGAAATCTGAAGGTAGGAAACTGTGTGGGCTTGGGGGTTTAGGATGGAATAATCATTGTCCAGCATTTGCCCTAGATTAACTAAATACATCCTAGTCTCTGTATGGTAATTTGGATATACAGCTGGTTTAGGAATAAGCGCTGTTTAGCTAAAAGATAAATCAATAATAAATATTAATAACCAACAACATACACCTATAGCCCTAATGTCCCATGTTTCCACAACCTCCCAAAACAATGCCACCAGCTGGGGACAAAGTGTTCAGACACATGAAGCCACGGGGAACATTTTACATTCAAACTATAATATGTGATAATGAGGATAGCATGGTGTTATCAACAGCCAGAAAGGGTTTTGAATGTTTGCATCATAAAGAAATAATGATCAATAAATATGTTTAACCTAGTTAAACCCAATGCTATATCTGCATGGGTTAAAGCATGACATGGGACCAAATTAAGGTTTATAGC
This sequence comes from Psammomys obesus, assembly GCF_907164565.1. Classification (NCBI taxonomy): domain Eukaryota; kingdom Metazoa; phylum Chordata; class Mammalia; order Rodentia; family Muridae; genus Psammomys; species Psammomys obesus. The sequence goes on along the minus strand of NW_026585580.1, from coordinate 2,928,277 downwards.
TTTGACGCTTTTTGTGTGTAAGAAATGATAGAGCAAGAAAACAGAGAAATACGAAATGAAGAATGTTCAATATGATTAGTGCTGCCGGGGCTTAGTCATGGTCAGAAGGATGGTTGAACTGTGCAATGTTGAGATCATTTTCTCCAGAGGTTGTAGTAAAACAAGGCAGATTCCCAAGAGCAGATGATGACTCCAGGAAGATGAGGGTGGAGGTGGAATCTCAGATGCATTCCAGACTCCGCATTGTAGCCGAGACATTTTCTTCATCTCTAAAGCATTTCTTCCATGAGGAGGAGCACTTTTTAATTATCCATGGGCATTTATTATTCAGCAGACTCTATCTTTGAACCATAATTCATACGTAAGTCCCTAGAAGTTGAAAGTACAGAAGAATTTGAAAACTGCTTGGGAGGCAGTTGAGGGTGCATGAAAGGCTGCTTTCTTTAGACTTGATGTACCTTATTATGAAGGCCGACCCATGCTGACTGCAATGCTCCGAAAGGACTAAACATATTAACCTAATTATGATCGCCACAGAACTCCTAGCAGACACTTACCAAACCTCAATTATTTTCAGGAGTTTTGTCTTCAAACTGAATTTTAAGTGTGGTAAAATTCCCTTTCCTTTTTCTCTGTTAATTTGTATTGAACTTTTTTTCATACAATGTATTTTGGTTATATTACCTCACCAAGTTCTCCCACTTTGTTTTGGAATTTTTACTTTGTCTTATTAAGTTGTTTTTTGTTTTTGTTTTTTTGTCTTTTCCATTTTATAAACTGAAATAAAGACATTTTAAGTTTATTCAAAAATAGCTTTATTTATTGTTTCCCTGTTATAGCTTAAATTTCAAAAACTACCAAATGTTATACATTTTTATTTATATCCAATCATTTAAATAATGAAGTTTTTGGATACTTTTGAACACAATGAAGAGAAAAGTGAAATGGTTTTCCTTTTCCCCCAGTATCTTCCAAACGCTCTGTTGCATTTTGCTTTCCAACCATGCCAGGCAGTTACCATTGCTTTCTGAGTTCCTCCGAGGATTTTAAAGATCTGGGCCTGTCCAGGCCAGTTTACTACTGCAGATCCTCTATCCAGCTATATTTACATCCTCATCTTACAGAGCACCAGGCAGCCACAGGGAGAGAGCCAGGGAGAGAGAAGGAAGAAGCTGGGGAAAGAGAAGGCGGCTGAGGAAGCAGATCCACCCCAGACAGAGTGGCAAGTAAGTTGGGAAATGCAGCAGGGAAGTAGCCAGAGTAGCTTAGAAAGTTTGTTTAAATCATACCTACCCCGTTATTGGGCTAAAGCTTTTAAATGAATCCTCAGATCTCTGTCTTGATTACTGGGGGAGGGGCAAGCAGAGTCACAGCAGAGCCTTATAGAATTCCATAAATGTCCACAACAGTATTATATTGAAGATATGAGATGGTAGCTCACTTGGAGACCAAGGAGGTAACTACTCATGCCCTTGTGTTCATTCTCAAGGCTTCCATAGAGGGAAGAGCAGAACCCACGTGTCTAGTTTGGTCTGGTTTGGTCTGGTCTGGTCTGGTCTGGGCGGATGAAATCAAGTGTAGCTTCCATCTTACACACCCTCCATGGTGCACTGAGCACGCAGACCTGGAGACTGGCCCCCTGGAACGCCAATCAGAGGGAACCAGTGAATGACATGAAAGCACAGAGGCCTCTGCTAAGCCACTGAGAGCAGTATTGATTTGCTATTAGAGCTTAATTTGTTCCATCCTAGTCTGTGCAATAAGCCTAGGAGATGAGGCAGAGCAGACAAAAAGCAGGCTACACTGAAAGCCTCTGGCCAGAGACTAGAAGGAGGATAGACTGATGACAATATAATGAAATGTGAAAGTATAATGAACTCGCACGAACGTTCATATAAATGGGTGAGAAGGAGCCAGGAAAGAGTCTTGGCAATGGAGAGAACAGGAGAAAACGGATCTGTTTCCACGTACAGATGGAAGGTTGAGATTAATTATGGAAATGAAAAGGCATGTTTTTGAAGGCATCCCTGCTCAGAGACAAGAGCAAATGAAATAGCCTGTGAGAATAATTAGAAAAATTATGAAAAGTTACAGAAAGCCTATTAAATTAAAAAAAAAAAAAAAACATGGACCATTTTTTTTGCCTACTTCCTAACAGAGGTATAATCAAAAGAATTTCCAAGTGACTGAGTTTCTATTAATCTTCCCTTGCACACTTAAAGTTATTCAGCTTTATCCCCCACAGACTGCACATAATTCCTATTCGTAAGTTATGGTAAACCTGATATATTCTAAATCTTACATGCTTTTAATGCACGCCTAGGCAAAGTTATCCAGGCTTCATGCGTCTTAGCAGCACTGCAAACTCAGACTGGGAACTGCGGAAGTTTGAACTGAATAGAAATCCAACCGCATTATTCGCAGGCTTTACAGAAAGGTGACTTGTTTGCGCTGAGCATCAAATGAGAGGGGAGGAAAAAAAAGCATAGAGAATTTGAAAAATAATTGGAAAGCTGACAGAAAAGCGTGTTCTCCACTTTGCATTAAAGAAATGGAAAATGGAAAGGGGACGGACAGAATGCACAGAAATGTTCCAGATCCAAAATTTTCGTAAGTCGTGGGATCTCTTCCCTCTGGTCTCCTTTTCCCTCTCACCAAAAATCTTAAACTGCAGTTTCCAAATTAAAAGATGTGTAGACATGCAAGTTTATTTTAAGGTTTTACTTAAAATAAATCAGTGTACAGACTTATAAATGCCAATTTACTTACTATATAACAGCGTCCGTCTTTACTAAAGAGGTGGTGCTCTGCTCTCGGTCAACCCTTCACTGGCGAGGCTCTACAATCTTTCAGTGTTGCTGTAGGACACTGAGTACTAATCAGTTGGTTCTCTGTGCATTTCAGAACTAATTATGTTCCTCATTTAAATATGCTTATATCTGTCCATTTCTTTAGTTCATGATGTATCCCACCCTATTCAAGATTCTCTCTGCCCTACTATTAGATCTGGTAGCTCCCCAGACTTCCCATCACAGACTATGGTAAACCCTCTTTCAGGCATTACCTTCTTTATGTTAACTCCAAGTTTGAAGCCTTAAAAATCTTCAGTGTCTCCCCATCAATGTATAGCATAGGTCGTATACTTGCATTCATAAAAGGCTACAAGACTTTTTTAAAAGGCACTAAAATTCCATGCAACCTTTCAAATATTGTGGTTTTTTTTTTTTTTTTTCTGGTAACAATACCCAGTTTCTCCAGTTTCCAGAACCTCTGTGAAGGTCCAACAAGAATTGTAAACATGTATGGATGGGGTACAATCAAAACTCAATGACCAGCATTCAATAGGTGAAGTGGTTGTGTACACCTTTAATCCCAATACTTAGAAGGCAGTTGGATCCCTGGATTCAAGGCTATCCTGGTCTACATAGTGAGTTCCAGGCCCACCATAATTCACCATGTCTTAAAAAAAAAAAAAAAAAAAAAAAAGCAGAAGGACCTGATTTGGATATCCAGAACCTATGCAAATATGGAGGTGGTTGTGTGCGCCTGTAACTCCTGGAGACAAGCGGATCCCAGGTGCCCACTGACTGGCCAGCTCCAGGTTCAGCGAGAAACCCTGTCTGGGGAACCCAGGTGAAGAAGGAAGACAACTGGGGTTGACCTCTAGTCTCCACACACATGCACACATATGCACACACGCACACGGTGAGACCAAGGTGACATTTCATTCATAGCCTCTAACCCAGGTCTTCAGCTAGCTCCTCCTATCCTATCCTTTCCTCCCTTCTATCATTTTTTTTCCCACAAACGCTCACTGAGCACTTCTGTATTCTACACATCAGCAGCAGCACCAAGAACACATAAAGCAAGAGTCTCCTCACTGAGGAACATCTAACCCAGTGGTTCTCAACCTTCCTAATGCTGTGAGCCTTCAATACAGCCCCTCATGTTGTGATGACCCAACCATAGAAATGTTTTATAACTGTAATGTTGCTACTGTTATGAATTGCAATATAAATATTTGGTATGTAATAACCCTCCCCCCCCCACACACACACACAGTTAAGTTCTCACTGAAACACCACTTCCGGCTTCTGGGAAGTTAGGACTGTGGCCAGGCTTGATACTTCAGCAACTGAAGAAAGGTATTAGGATAGAGTATGAGAAATGAACATTGGACGTCAAAAACAAAAGACAAATGACAACTACCAAAGAGGGCTTCTGACTCATCAGATCCAAAGGGGGTGATGGGCAGAAAGATGAAAACCAAGCAACCATAGACTTCAAAGTTCAACCACGATAGATGGAGCAAATAGACTTAAGAAAATGGGCAAGAGCTGGGACCCAGGGAGTCTATGGAACAATCGTAGGTAACAAGATTCCTTTCTGGGTGGCCTCAGCTACACTAGTGGGAGACATCTGCCTGGACCTTAACCACAATAAAGACGATTTTCACGTGCAGTCGGTGGGAAGGCAACGGCTTGCTCATCACTGCGCACATAATTATAATATTGTAGCCTTAACGTAGTTGAATCTGTATAAAAGTCTGGGACAAGGGAAGGGGGTTGGGGGGTGGGGAGCTCCGTGTCTCTCTTAGGGCCTGAGACGTTCACTGCCCACCCATTCTAATACGTGTTTGGATGATCTTTAGGACAAACTCTCTAGGTCTGGAAACTCTAGTCATGCCTCCTGAGGGTCATAGCCACTCAGTTGGCCTCTCTGCGCCGTCATAATCCTCACCTGGAGTTTTCTGACTCATCCGCGGGCCTCTCCCCTGAATTTTTGTCTTCCAATTTGACCTTTCTCAACCATCCACACTGGCAGCTCTCTGCTGCCCCCTTCTGTTATCAGCCTGTAACTACCATAGCAGCCCAGGGACTTGGGTAGGAATCCTGGGTTACCGGGAAAGTCTTGCTCAAAACCCATGATCCTCTTCCAGCCTCAGAGTTTCTTCGAAATGTGGACACCACTTCCTGCTAGGTACTCTGGTTATGCTCTCTTGGGTTTCTTCATAACTTCTTACCCAACGCTTGGGCATTGTTCTAAATCCTCTTCTTCATCTCGTGGATAATGAACATATTCAAAGAGACAACTCCAGAAAGCTGCATTCTTTCTGTTTAGAGTACTTCTTACTAAAACATAAAACCCTTAATTTTCTTCAAGTCTCAGTGGAAGCTTGATTGCTTCTCTGACCCTGGCATCTTACGGACTGTGAGACCCACACCTGTATGGAGTCAATCACGTCGGCTGTCCTAAGAAAGGCAAACTATTATTTTCCAAGTAGATGTCCAGACATATTTTGATAGAAATTCATCAAAATAGAAAGCATTGTATTTAATGACATCTAAGGAGCAGACAGATGTTCACACAAACTGAAATAATACTGAAAGCAGACATACTGTCTGGCTATGGACAGTGGCCAGAGGTTTTCTGTAGGAAGCTTCACTTTAAATCAGATGGCTGCGAGTTGAAATTTCTAAAGAAAGAGAGAGGGGGGAGATCTTTTCCTTCAGAATGCCATTGTCCCAGAAGTAAAGGGGACAAGCTTGTTCACTTTCTTTGGCAAGCATGGTAGAATTTGATCTTGTTTTCATCCTCCACCATCATCACCTTAGAGCCCTACTGAGAATAAACAAACTAATGGCTTATGATCACACATGTGGCCGTCGGTGTATTTTCTACAGTGAAGGACTGCTCCACAGCTGGCCGCCACCATTTCCCAACCAATGATCTATTCGGGATTAATGGTTAGGCTTACACTTTCTGAATGTATCCATAATAATAGCATTTTGTTAATTTGAATATAAATTCAGCAACTGAGCACCTGGAAGTTGGTTTATTAAAATCCTCACCTGAGTTATTATTACTGAACAGGCTGCCTACATCTCAAATATTTTTCTAAACGTAAATTAACTTTTGGCTGAGAGGTGAGCTAGAATGAGCCAACAGTAAAAAAACAAGATCCCCTCATCTCTCTCTCTCTTAAACAGTTGTATCTTATTTTACACTTTAAATTGACCTTGTACATTTTATTGGAAGTGATATTTCACTGTTATCCTAAAATTCAGTCCTCAATATTAAATGGTGTTCATCAGTTTTTCATATATCTGTTAGCCTTCGGTTCGGTCTTAATGTTGGAGTAAAAACAGACCTTTTACAACTCTTCTTTATATCATTTTAGTCTATTAATATACCAACCAAAAGTTCATGGGAGGGTGTAATGAGGGTTTGAAGCCAAGGTCAAAACGACCAGGGGGGTTCTCAGCATGCTTGCCTTAGGGAGCACAGAGCAGAGCCTAAGGACGGGAAACTGGGTGTGGCAGGAAGTGGTGAGTGCGAGGAACACAAACCCTGACACCAATCTGTGGTTTGTCCCTCCCATTAGCATTTGTGTCAGTGCTACCTGCAGAAGGAAACAGGACAAACTGTAGATTTATTAATTTTTCACTTTTAATAAAGCAGATTTTTTTCTGTCACTGAATTAAGCTAGCTGATTGCATCAACTTTTATGTTACCAATTTTATCAACGTAGATTTTCTGAAGCAAGTGTATCTTACTGTGAAATATAACATTCTTTAACACGGTTTTAAAATAGCATCATTAGAATGTTGCCAGCAGGCAAAGATTTAACAACATTGGATTTTACCTATCCTAAGGTAGGGTACAGGCTACTCTGGACTTTGAATGTGACAGACAGAACTTCATTAATCACATAAACCAAAACATAGTATGAGACCCATCACTATTCAAAGCTGTCTTCAGTTCATTGAAGCTTAATTTTAAAGCTACTGTAACCACCATTTTAGATGTGCATGCAGCGACTTAAAATTGAGTGTTGGTATTATTACTGGAAAAAAATTACCAGATTCCTGAGTTGTCTTTAGTCTTTATTAGAAACATGAACATTTTTTTTTTAACTGTCTCAATTATAAGTGGTTTGGAACTAGTAATAAATTAATGTCTCTTGCACTCCCCCATTTTGGATTTCAGGCAGCCAACATAAACGACTGAGAACTTCATGGAAGTTCTATCTAAGTGCATAGCTCAGTGCTTTGAATTAAAGAATAAACAAATTTAATCATTAATGGACTGATGGTTCTTGATGCTTCCCGGACATCTACCAGCATCTGTGTGTCAACGCTCCTTAAGGAAGTAGTTCTCTAGCGCTGCCACTAGATGGCGCAGACTCACCCACCTAAAGGTGTGTCAGACGTTGACACTCAGGAGACCTCAATCTTACACACAGAACTACAGGCAACTAAGGAATGCTGAGAGTGGGAAATTCTCAGCTCCCCAGAGAAGAGCACGAGGCCTGGTCATCCAATACCAAATAGTCAGCCCTGAAAAACATATGTACAAGTCACACTGTACAGATTGAGAAAGTTGTATTCATGAATGAATATATATGCATGTATATGTATACATATATATGAATATATATGCATGTATGAATATATATGTATGTAATACGTGTGTATATGTAACAACAGTTAGTGAATAAAGAGACCATGAACTTGAAAGAGAGCAAGGAGGGGAACAGAGCAGGGTTAGAAGGGAGGAAAGGGAAAAGGAAATTTTGCAATTTTATTATAATTAAGGCATAACATTTTTTTTGAAGTTATATTAAACAAAATCCTGTGGGTATGGTGGACATCAAAAACCTTATAATGCCCTGAGTCAAAGAAAGTAAGAACTAAGGAATTTTTCCTCATACCAGATTTAACTTTCCCCACGTGAAAATTTAGGCTAGTAGAATGCTATTGCTTAACATATATGGGAATAAGGAAGAAAACGCATGGTGAAAACAAAATCCCTTCTCTTACGCTTACCTCTTCTTACTATAATAAATATCATGGCAGAACAGTAACAGGAGGAGCCGTAGAAACTCAAACCTGTGGGACCCCTTCGGAATTAGGTGTATGTAATGCATAAATTACATCCGCGGGAAACTGTTAGGAGAACATGCCTGCTGGTTAGTTCGATACAAATTAAACACTTAGGAAGCAGGTGCCTGGGGAGCGCTCGGCCAGGCCAGCGGTGGTGGAGAAGGGTCCGGCTGTCTAGACTGAAGACTTCTCAGGCAGTTTCTAAAGCCAAAGGCACACCACAGTGTCATGATCCCGCCAGCGGAGCCCATACCTTCTACTTGCTGCTTGCCAAGACGATCTTTTCTCCGAGGAGGAGGAGTGTGGTTTGTTTTTGTTTGTTTCTGGTGTTGAGGAGGGGCGGTGTTGGTCGTTTGGGTTTTTTTATTCGTTTGTTTTGAGAAAGGATCTCGCTGTGTAGTGTCAGCCGGCCTGGAACTCACTACGTAGACCAAGACGGCCTCGAACTTACAGACCAACCTGCATCTGCCTCCTGAGTGCTGGGATTCAAGTCGTGTCCCGGCACATTGCGGTGCGTATTTGTGAAACAGAGTCGCAGAACAGTACTTAGCCTAACAATGGACAGCACACGCGTTGGTGGCCCCAGAAGAGTACAGTGAAGCTAAAGGCTCTCTATCACCTGGTGGTGCCTCAGCCGGTTCAACAGCTCAGGACAACGCTCTACGCGTGTGCTTGCAGGGTCACCCACGTGACTGACCCCGCTGCGCCGCCTGTCCTGTAAAACTGCAGCACGAGCAATCACACACCTACCATACCTGATAACGATAACTAAGCAACTTTGTTGCTGGTTTGTGTGTCTGGTGTGCGCTGCTTTCTATATTAGCGACAAGTAAGTGTCCTTCTGTTTACGTTACTGCACGAGAAACAGCATGCTGTATAATGACAGCAGCGGCCGCATGTCAGTCGGGTTTCCTGAGTCTCTCCGTTGCATCAAGAAGCCCTGGGTTGGCTGGGGGGAAGAGTTGGCTGGCCCTTACTAGGCCCTTACTATCTGTGTTTATTTAAACATCACACTGTGATGTTTGAACAACAAAATTAGCTAGTAACAAGTTTCTCCTGATACAACACATGATCGCTGGCGCATGACTACATGACTCTAAGCCTTTCAGCTGCATATTAACACCCGATGATGCTAATCACCTTCTTATGTGGACCATTTGCCTATTTTCTGTGAATGAATGCCTATCTGATGCTTTTGCTCACTTGTTATTGCCCTGACTTTTTATTATGGAGTCCTTTCTATATTTTCATATGCTCTGACCAGTACACGATTTGCAAATGTCTTTCTTGTTCCATGGCATATTTTTTTTTCATTTCTTTTTGTGTGTTTGTTTTCTTTGTTTGTTTTGTTTTTTGAGACAAGGTTTCTCTGTGTAGCCCCAATTGTCCTGGAACTTGTTCTCAGAGCATGCTGGCCATGAACTCAGAGATCACCCTGCCTCTGACTCCCACGTGCTGGGATTAAAGGCATGTGCCACCACGCCTGACCATCTGTGCATTTCTTAATGGTATACTTTGTAGCCACACACCAAGAAAGCGCTTTGCTTCTGTGGGTGGAAAAGGTGACTCGGTGGGTAGTGAGGAGCACTTGCTGTGCACGCCCGAGGACCAGAGCTCCGACCCCAGCATCCACGTAACAACTGAATGTCCTACACATGCCTGCGACTGCAGCTCTGAGGGACCTGACATCCTGTTCTGGCTCCCACACTGCCCTGGAGCACACACGGGGCGTGCATGTGATCATGCATTAATGCAAGTATACACACTGAAAATGCAGAGAAAGACTAATGCCTGTTTTGGTGGAACATGCCCTCAGTCCCAGCACTCAGGAGGCAGAAGCACTTAGAGCTGTTTGAGTTTAAGGCCGGCCAGGTCTACATAGCAAGTTCAAAGCCAGCTAAAGCTATATAGTGAGACCCTGTCTCAAATGTGTGTGTGTGTGTGTGTGTGTGTGTGTGTGTAAATACAGTTTCATTTGCAATTCTTCATTTTGTCACTTTTCATTTGGGCATCACATGTAAGAAACTAGCATTTAACCCAAAGTCTTCTAGGATTTTTTTTTTCCTCTATTTTCCTGCCAGCCCTCTGTAACTTTAAGAAATGGAAGAAAGGGTCTGGGTAGTTGACTCTGTAGTTAAGAAGGCTTACTGTTTTTTCAGGCAGCCAAGAACATGTGCATATATATAAAAAAAATGATTGCATCTTTTTAAAATAAAGAACCAATAAAGAAAAATAAAGCTGAAACATTACAGCTTATGTTTAAAAAGAAAGACAGATGGTATCTTTCGACAACGGAAACTCTAATGATGTTCGCCGATGTTAATGATAATGAGAACAGAAATCATAAGACAAGACAACTTCCTTGGGGAAGTTTTGTTTGACTAGTCACTAATTTCCCAGCTGAGACTAGACAGTATTCTTTAACAAGAGGTAAATGGGGGTTCTGAGTGTACATCGTGTTCTCCTGCGGGACCAAAATACAAAGGAGATATGAAGGGCTACCACTAGAAATGAGCCAGAACCAGCTAAATAAAGAAGAATCTGGAGCAGGAGCAAGTCCACAGAAAAATTTCACTAAATGAGGCAAAATTCAAATAATAAATATTATCAGTGAGGAAATATCTAAAATATAAGTAAGGGAATATAATACATGCTAAACTGTATATTCACATATTCTATAGTACTCCGTGAATGCCACATACTCATGTTCATATGAACTCACAAAAAGTGTCATAAAAGACACATTACTAAAAGCTTCTTGCTTCTGGAAAACCACTAGAATATGTAAGTGGTCAGAGATACAGTACTGACACACACACACACACACATATATATATATATCAGTACGAATATATTAATGAAAAAGTTTCACAATTGCTATGGTTTGAAAGGATTCCCCAATTCATACATCAGAAACTTTAATTATCAAAGTCAATGGTAGCTCAAGCCTTTGGGAAGTGATTTCATCATTAGAGCAAAGCCCTCAGGAACAGACTAAGCCATTCATGAATTAATGAGTTATCCTGGGAGTGGCTTTGTTATAAAACCTACTTTTTTCTGGCTTCTGTGCTCTGTACCATCAGGCAATACCCTCTTCCATGTTCTGATGCAAGAAAAAGGCCCTCACCCAATGCCTTACCCTTGAACTTCACAGCCCCTAGAACTATGAGCAATGTAAGTTTTAGCTCTTTGTAAATTACACAGTCCGTCACACTCAGTTACAGAAACAGATGTAGTCTAAGGCATAACTAAATATACTTCTTCATTATTTAGAAAAATATAGTAATAAAAACTTTAAAGTACAATAATGTAGGAGAAACAACGATATAATGTCTACAGCTAGCCAAATTGTGTAGTATGAAAAATAAATCCCTTAGACTTACAAATCTGTACTACCAAGTTCTGACACAGTGCTTTTTCAAGTTTCTAATATCAGCAGTTCGTAAGAGGAGGAACTGTCCGAGCTATCTAAGTGACGCCAAGATTCAAGATTTCAAGTTCTCGGGAAACAAAACAGAAGCAAAGCAAAACAAACAAACAAAAACAATGAACTATCCTAAGCTTTTCCTCCAGCTTTCATAAACCTGAAAAGATGTCTCTGGCAGAAAGTTGAGAGAGTAAGCTGAAACAAACATAATGATATGGGATTCTCGTTTGAGGACTTAAGATCGGGAGCGCTGCAAATGAGATAAATTATCTGTGAACAGACATGGTACGACAAGCGGCAGGTGGCCTGCTAAACCACAGCCTAAAAGTGGAACGTCAAAACTCTTTCAGGACTGAAGAGGTGGCTCCTGCGTTAAAAGAGAGTGCTGCTCTTCCAGAGAACCCAAGTTCAGTTATCAGCACCTGGCGCCCAGGACCCTCATCAGGTGGCTCATAACCATCCGCAGTTCTGTCTCCGGGGATCACTCATGGACACACACACACACACACACACAGGCATTCATCCGTGCATGTACACACACATGCAGAAATGGACCCATAATTTTTAATTAAAAATAAATAAATCTTTCAAATACTTTCCATCTTGTCATTTCTTAATTTCTCTGCTCCCACCCTAACCCTAACCCTAACTCTAACCCTTGATTTATTCCTCACCTACTGGAATTTCTAACTCCAAGCTGAGACTTTTCCCAACCATTTTTCTAAATGCTAATCAAACTTTCAAACATTTCTGAAGGTAAGATAAGGGGGGAAAAAGAATAATGAGAAAGTGACTTATTTATGTGCCAAGTCTCTCAAAGCTTTCCAAAGCGTGACCTAATCTAAAATGTTCCAAAAGCACAAGATAAGATTATATTTATTTCCATGCGACTTACAGAAACTTAGTGGAAGGGGGAAAAATGGGCTATGTGCTGAGGGCAACAGAATTTACTGATGGTCCATGACATATTAGGACTCAAGTTCTTGCTCCTCTCCAGAGTCAGGGGCAGGAACTGATGTGGAGAGTCTCAGCATGTTGGGAGACTGAGCTGGCACAAGAGGTTCATCGGCATGAGAAACTATTCTTGTATTCTAGCTGGGGCATCAGCCCAAAGTGGTCTTATATCTTGGGAGGCCATGTGAGCCACAAAGTAGCCAAACTCATTGTCCTATCAGGAAACAAACGTTTACAGAGCACTCCTTGGAGACAATTCAACCTCCAACATGAGACTCAGAAGAGTTAGATCTTACTGTCACAGGAGGCAGCCTGGTTCTCAGTGAAGTGCAAGTTGGTCTTTAGGACTCTCCAAAGCCTGCCTCACTACTTCTTGGTGTCATGATGTTTAGCACTCTTCTCCCAGATGGCAAGTCAGAGCAATCCCTGATGGGCGCTCAGAAGGTCAAGCCATGAAGTTTCCCATTCAGCTCAGCAATGGCCTGGCCCTCAGGCTCAGCAACACCAGTGGGTACATGGATAATTTTCTTGGTAGCATATTAGTCACTGCACTACATTTTCTGACAGGGGTCATCCGCAATCTTCTGGGTGAGAGTGGTATCATGGATTGTGGTCATGAATCCCTCCACATTGCCTAATTTGTCACCATGAGTGACCTTGGCCAGAGGAGATCTGGAAGAAGTTACTGTATTTTCTTCCATACTTCAAAAACATGGAGACATTAGCACAAGGAGCAAAGATGACTCCTGTAGCCTCAAGGGACCCCCAACTTTCACCCAAGGTGAGGAAGACACGAGTGGATCCAAGGGCATACAGAACCAGCATCCCTCTATATCAGTATATCGATATCTATATTGATGGGGTCTTTTTCCTGGAAGATATAGTTGAGGTTTCCTTTGATGACAAAATGTCCATTCTCAGCCTTCACTGTGCCACTGGAATGTCCAGTCTACATGTAGAACAGGTGGCTGGAATGAACAAAAATGTCATTGCTGGTGACAAGTCAACTCTCCCAGAACTGAAAGCACCCTTGGTGACCAGGTGTCCAGTACAGTCAAATCTGGCATTTGTCATTGTGTCCCAGACACAGCCAGCACCAAATAAGAGAATGTGGTAATCTGCCAAACAGGACAAACAGAGAACCAGAGGCAAAATTTGAGACACAGTTGTGGTGCTAAAATAAAAGGTCGTTCGTTCTGAAAAACACACGAATTGTTTCTAAAAAAATCTTCAGATTATCTATGAGGAGAGACATAAAGAGAAATTTCCCATGGAATTCTTATTTCTTCCATCTTTAAGTGGAAAACACAGCTAAATAATTAGCGCTCCCTTTTTCAGTGTGCCTTTGTGTACATTCCTGAGTGCTAACAGAGTGGATGGACTGCTGATCGATTTTCCATTAATAACCCTAGATGTGCACACATCCATCCATTCTTTTGGACTGTGCCTCAGGGGTCCAATAACATCCATTTGCACAACGGCTAAAGACAGTTAGAAGTGGTGCCACCGGCCCCGAGGCAAGTGGAGTTAATTGAACTATATGTGAACTGAAGGCATGACCTTGGCCTCCACTACGCCACAACAACAGAGTTTAAGAATCAGCTGATACTTGCTCAAATAAAAATAATGTTGAAGAAGAACAGTGAGTTGAGAATTAAATGTATATTCTTGGAAACTTAGACAGAAAATAATAGCATAGACAATAAATGCCTAGTCTCTAATCATGTTCAAAGTAACTGTAATTTTTTAAACTTCCAATAGTTTTGGGTGAAAGAATTTTGAAAGTTCTTTTAAATACAAAATTTTCCCTATGGATATTTCTAAAAGTCTTTGGGAGGTCATTATATAGCAAACTCGTTCCATGAAATCTTGCAAGTTAAAAACTGCTTGCTAAGGAAACTATAATGACCTATCGGTTATAAAGGATTAAGTTATGAAAGGAAACGTTCATAGGTGATCAGGAGGTTTAGTCACTCATTCCTGCATGTGCTGATTCTGAAAACAAAATAAATAAAAGTAACCAACAGTGCCCAGCACAAACTGCCAGCAATGTTCAGCTGCGTGAGCAATGGCTATCTTTCAGTAGGTTTCCGGTGAACGGAAGAGCCAGAGTAACCATGAGGGGAGAACTTTGATGTCTAGCTTGTTGACAAAACACTACACCACAATACTCAGTATTTCATCAAACATCAATCCGTAGGTCTCTTACAGGCTGTTTTTAAATTGTGATGGCCTAAGGCTTAGGCCTTACCGTAGGCTTGGAGTCCAGCGGGTTGTCTTCTACAAGGACAGGAGGTCTCAACTTATTAGTTGATGATCTTCCAAGAACAGACTGAACAGCCCACCAGAGGAAGAGGAAATTCTGTTTTCGGTCTGTAGTCAACTTCAAATTGAGGCTCTGCTCTGTCTGCTAAGCTTTCAGCCCATGTGATTTTGACAGCTGACAAGCACAAACATACAGGTAGCAATTTATGCCCTATTAGTTTTTTAATCTGGAATATTTTAACTAAGGTAGACACAACAATGATCTGTTAGGTGGATTTCCTTCTAATAAAAAGAAAAACGTATGTCCTGATATTACTTCCATTTTTTTAATTTTAATTTTTGTTCTTTACATACACTACATCCCAACCACAGTTTCCCCTACTCCCACTTCCTCTGTTTCTTCAAAAAAAAAAAAAAAAAAGCAGGCTAAACATATCCATCTTTATGAAAAGAGTAAAGGAAAAGTGGATTAATTTAATCAGCAGTGTAGAAGTATACATCAGGTTTTATGTTGGTGGCAACAACCATTGAGACCAACTAGTTTAGGCTCCTTGCTCAATTACTAATTTGCATATAATTAGCTTCCCCTGGAGATATTACTGTTGAAAACTAGTCACCACACTGACAATTACAAACTTCAAAATTTGTTTGATGGGTAAAGTCTTCACTGTGTATTCAAACACTGGGTCAAGTTACGTTTACAGTGATGCCTGTTTTGGGTTCAAAAATAGCTCCACACTAACCACTCTAAAACCAGACTCACGTTGATGGAAGTTTATTGAATGTTGAAAAAAAGACTGACCAACCAGGGGAACAATATGATCCCAGGAGCCAGACTGTGACACCATCTATTTCTAAGGAAGACTTTTTATTTAAAAAAAAAAATACATAAAAAATGGCAACATAGTAAGCAGGTGTAAGAAAGCAAGGGAATAGCAGCATTACATGATTTTGACTAAACATAATCAAATATTTTCCAAGTGTATTGGATCTAAATAGCTAGACAAAACACTTTAAGCTGGTTGGCTGGGATACAGGCTTCGGGACTTGCCAGTTCTCCACCATTCGGGGAGAAAGGAACACAGCAGGATGTTTCTCTTTAACTCAAGCAGAACACGCATTTATCATCTATTGTTTTATTCTAAGCAACAAATATTATACTATTGAATTGTATCCTGGTGAAGGGCCTGAGAACTTGAACTTAATTTCATCTTATGATCAAAATGGAGGCTTGGAGGCAAAATGGCTTCTGATATGCTAAAGGCAACAGCAGGTGTTAGCAGAGGAGCCACAGTTGTGCTAAGAGCTAAAGTAGGTCTCCACAGAGGGGCTATACTGTTCAAGCTGGTTACAGCAATGCCATGAGTCTAATTGAAGTGAATCAATCCTCTTCAGCCAGAATCCTCAGAAAAGAAAATGTCTGTGTCTTAAGGAAAAAATGGTAGTTCACTAGCTGATGAATTAATTCAGGGGAAAGGCAGAAGAAATGGGTGGTTGTCTACACTTCTATTTCTGAAAAAGAAAAAAAAAAAGTTTGTTTACTTGCTTGCTTGTTTTTAGAGACAGAGTTTCTCTGTGTAGCCCTGGCTCTCCTGGAATCTGATCTGTAGATCAAACTGGCTTTGAACTCAGAGATCTGCTTACCTATTCCTCAAGAGTGCTGGGATTGAAGGCATGTGCCACCACACCTGGTACTGAAGCAGCTTATAAAAGAAAGCTTGCACTTTTGAGGGTTAGAGTCCATGATGGTGGAGCAAAGGCATGGAGACAGGATCAGCTAGATGCTCATATCTTGATCCACAAGTAAAAGGCAGAGAGAAGCACACTGTGGATGACAGAAAATGTCAAAGCCCACACCCCCAATGACTGACACACCTCCTCCCACAACGCTGCACCTCCTAACCCTTTCCAAACAGTTCTACCAACTGAGAGCCAACTATGCACACTTATGAGCCTATGGGAGCCATTCTTATTCAGCACACCACAGAAATACATAACCAAAGTCAGACAGGGAAGCGTGGGGTGGGGGTGGGGGGTCAGGTGATCATCTCAGGTGAATGGAGGAGGAGCCAATTACTTAAGCAATGTAGTAAAAAAAAAAAAAAAAGTGTTAAGAAAGGTCAGCTGGAGTTAGCTCATTCTCTGATCACCACAGTGAGATGTTTGTATCACATCCTGAAGCCAAGGAGAGTGGGATCAACCCAAAAAAAGGAGCGGAGGGAGCTATTTGTGTGGAAAGAGTATTGTAAGACTCATGGATTCGGGGATGAATAAAACAAAATAGTATGTCACAGATGTATGAAAATGCCATGTAGATAAGCCCATCGCTTTGTGGAGCAACTTAGAAAAGAAAAATAGAATAACATTTTCAAAAAGAGAAAAACAATTTTCTTAGGGAGGTACTGAACATTCTAAGGAGTGCCACAGTCCCCCAGCCCCCTCAGTAGTCACCAAAGAATTTGAAAAACATAGAAGGAATGCAGCGTCAAAGTAAAAACAGACCAGGCAACAGACTGTCTCCAATCTGTTGGGTGTTATATTTAGCATACGTTATAATTAAATGAGCTGAGTGTTAAAGTTGTTTTGAGAGTATAAACAACTACTTAGTTTTCTTAATAAGAATGCCTAGCACCCTACATGGTATCTGTCTGCCGTCACCACACTAACGATGCTGGGTTCTGTTGAAAAGCTAGGGCGTGGTGCTGTTGTTGTTTTATCCCGTATTAACAGTTTTTAATGATGTGGATACAATTTTCACTGCGACGATGTTTTTAATTCTGTTCCTGCACCGATTTATCTCAAGCTCTTTGATACGTGGCCCCTTGGACCTGTGTTTTGCTTACTCATAGCAACGGTAGCCAATGAGTTAGAACGCCTGTACGTTTGTTTTTATTAATAAAATTATAGGAGTCTGAAGAAAGATATCACTTAACTGTGATAAAAGATGTTTAAGTTATAAAAATTCCAAATTTTATTCCGTAACTTCCAACCTGAAGAAGACTTAATGTCATCGCCTGGCTCACGGTCTTCCTGCGTGGGAGCTTGATAAACATGCAAGTTCCCAGGAGCAGTGAGTCCGACGAGGCTCAGGAATCTGCATCTAAAATAAGAGCATAGGATGGCCCTCGAACTTATCAATCAGTACCCTTATGTCATGTAGCTGAACTTAGCCTCAGAGAAGATAAACGGCTTACCCAAATCCACACAGCTAAATGATTGACTGAGTTCTAAATGAGGTAGAACTGATACAGCCTCTCAGTTCTGGGCTCACACTCTCAGCCCCTAACGGTTTAGACTGTCCTGTAGGATTCCTCAGGCCAGGCAGTCACATCGCTAGTGCATCCAGGGACCACTGTGAGCAGGAAGATCAAAAGCACTATTCTTTGTAGGCCATACACCAGAAAAGGAACAACACTGTGTGAAGGGCCAAGGACAGCCTGGTCCATGTGTCTTTCTGCATTTAAGTTTCTCACTTTGTACAAGCACGAATGGAACATTAAAGCAAAATGCAAAGAGGTGGTTACAATAGATCTCTAGAAAATCCAAGTTTTCCCATTTAGTCAAACACAACTAACACAGATTTAAAAATAATTTTTAAAAACAAGCTTTCTGTATTTTTTAGCTTATTGAGCTCAGAAATGCTGCATCCTAAACTTGCCTGTACTCTGCAAATTTCACTTATTATGTGTGAAAAGAGTCAAATAACCCTATATACTTTACCATTGTATTTGATCACTGCCAAGTTCCATGATCAGTGCGTCCCTGTTACTGTCACATGGTAGATATGCAATAAGCACTAATATTCAAATACTATTATGTAGCGAAAGGATTCCATTGAAGAAAAAATAAAAAATAAAATAAAAACAACCAAACCAGTGCTTAACATAAGTCCAGTGCCTGTATATCTGTCCAACATACACAAAGCCCCAGGTTCAATCCCCAGTATTAAAGGAAGAAGAAGAGCCAGAGGAGAGGGAGGAGCAAGCGGAAAAGCAGGAAGAGGAGGAGCAGAAGAGGAATAAGGGGAAGAGAAGCAGGAAGAGGACTGAGATGGGGGGGGGGGAAGAAATAATGAACTGCCTTGCTTGCCAATGCATAGTTAGGAGGCAAAATTAGAAAGTAATGGACAAAACTACTGGCCTAATGGTTCCCTCTGAGGGGTAAAGACAGGCTGCCATGACAAAGGGCAACTGGCCGCCACCATGTGCTGGCCACATTGTGCCTCTGAGTCAGGTGAAGGTCATGTTGGTGTTGCCTTTGTATATCTGGGCACAGGGGTCTTTTCTGAAATTGATTCTCCAACCAAGGACCATGCATGGATATAAAACTAGAACCCCTGTTCAGACGTAGCCCATGGCAGTTCAGCATCCAAGTGGGTTTCCCTAGTAAGGGGAACAGGGACTGTCTCTAACATGAATTCAGTGATGGCCTCTTTGACCTCCCCCCCCCAAGGGAGGAGTAGCCTTGCTAGGCCACAGAGGAGGACATGGCAGCCAGTCCTGATGAGACCTGATAAACTAGGGTCAGATGGAAGGGGAGGAGGACCTCCCCTATCAGTGGGCTTCGAGAGGGGCAAGGAGGAGATGAGGGATTGGGAGGCAATGAGGGAGGGGGCTATGGCTGGGATTCAAAGTAAATAACCTGTGATTAATATAAAAAAATAAAAATTATAGAAAAAAGTTTTGTCTATCTTTGTAGATTTCTGTGGACACACTGTATTTCATACGAGTGATTGTTTGCACGTGTCTAGGTCTCTAGAAACAGCTCAGCAGCTAAGAGCACATACTGCCAGAGAATCCGAATAAGGGCTGAACACCACATCAAGGAGCTCACAACTGTCTGTAACTCCATCTCCAGGGAATCCGGTGCTTCGGGCCTCTGTGGGCACATAATCCATGCACAGATACACATACACAAACACATAATTTTTTTAAAAAGTAAGTTTTTAAAATGCCTCTAAAAGATGAATTTAGTAGGTTACATCCAAAGATCTTATTATTAGGCATTCCTGATTTAGACGTGGGCATGGTCTCTCCACATGGACTAGCAAAGTAATAGAGTGCAGCTGTGAGTCAGGTCTGTGTAAATATTTACCCATGTCACAGCCCAGAGGACTCACACCCCGAGGCTGTTGTGAAGTCTAATTGGGAGTCATTTGATCAGAAATTGCCAACATCCATTTAGCGCTAAATATACCATCAACCCAGTTCCACATGACTGACGGGTTCAGCAGTGATTGTGGTCCCAATCATCAGTCTTAAAATAGTGACATTTTCTTATCCCAGCGATGTTTTCAGATACAGTTTCTATGGTTTCCAAGCCTCAAATAGAGAAATAATATACTTCCTAAAAGAAAAGAGAAGTGATTTTCTGATTTTTTTCTTTTTTTAATTTTTAATTTTTAGTTTTACAAATTATTCACTTTATA
This sequence comes from Psammomys obesus, assembly GCF_907164565.1. NCBI lineage: Eukaryota > Metazoa > Chordata > Mammalia > Rodentia > Muridae > Psammomys > Psammomys obesus. The sequence continues at coordinate 2,908,317 of NW_026585580.1, read as the reverse complement.
TCCCAATTATAGTCCCCTCCCTAATCCCTTCCCAGTCCCTCCCTCCCACTATTCCCCCAACCCCCTCCCCTAGTTTACTGAAAAGGGGAGTCCTCCTCACTTGCCATCTGACCCTAGCATATCAAGTCTCATAAGGACTGCCTGATTCCTCTTCCTCTTGGTCTGGCAACCCCCCGCCCCGCCCCCACCACCACCAGGGGGAAGTGATCAAAGAGCAGGCAACCGAGTTCATGACACAAGCAACCCCTGCTCCCCTTACTTAGATACCCTCATGGAGAATGAGCTGCCTATGGGCTACATCTGTGCAGGAGTTCTAGGTCCTCTCCATGCACAGTCTTTGGTGGGTGCATCAGTCTCTGCAGGCTCCCCTGGACCCATATTTTTTTGGCTATGTTGGTCTCCTTGTGGAGCTCCTGTCTCCTCTGTGTCCTTCTATCACCCCACCACCACCAATTCTTCCGTAATATTCCCTGCTCTCTGCCCAAAGTTTGCCTGTGATCTGCTTTCATCTCCTACTGGGTAGAGTCTTTCAGAGGACATCTGTGGTAGGCTCCCATCCTGTTCCCTCTCTTCCACTGCTTCTGGTGTCTATCCTGTTTGTCATTCTGAATGAGATTTAAGCATCCTCTCTAGGGTCCTCCTTGTTTAGCTTCTTTAGGTCTGTAGATTGTAGTATAGTTATCCTATATTATATGGCTAATATACACTTATAAGTGAGTATATACTGTGTGCATCTTTCTGAGTCTGGGTTACCTCACTCAGGATGTTTTTTTCTAGTTCCCACCATTTGCCTGCAAATTTAATCATTTCCTTATTTTTAATAGCTGAGTAGTATTCCATTGTGTAAAACTACCACAATTTCTGTATCCATTCCTCAGTTGAGGGACATCTCGATTGTTTCCAGATTCTGGCCATTACAAATAAAGCTGCTACAACATGGCTGAGCAAATGTCCTTGTTATATACTTGAGTATATTTTGGATATATGCCTAGGAGTGGTATAGCTGGTCTTGAGGTAGCACTATTCCCAATTTTCTGAGAAAGTGCCAGATTGATTTCCTTAGGTTCCTTAGGTTCCTTGTTCATCAGGTTTTTTTTTCTTTTTAATCTTTGTCCTTGGTCAGAGAATCAGTCTCAGAAAAGACCCCTGTGCCTAGATATTTTGGTTCTGTTGCTCTCCTTGAGGAGCTCCTCTCCAGGTCTTACTAACTCCCCCTTCTTTCATAAGATTCCCTGTATTCTGACCAAAGTTTGTTTATGAGTCTCAGCATCTGCTTTGATACACTGCTGGGTAGTCTTTCAGAGGCCCTCTGCGGTAGGCTTCTGTCCTGTTTCCTGTTTTCTTCTTCTTCCAATGTCTGTCCGGTTTGCCTTTCTGAATGAGGATTTTTTTTTTCTTTGTTTTTAAACATGATGTTATTATGTGGCTCAGATCTTATTACATGGCTCAGGCTGGCTTTGAATTCATGATTATACTGCCTTACTCTCCCAAATGGTGAGATACTGGTGTACGCTTCACATTTGGTGCTATTAGAGTTTGGATTTGTATTTCTCTGATGGCTAAAAATATTGAATTTTTTTTTTTTTTTTTTTGAGACAGGGTTTCTTTGTGTAGCTCTGGCCATCCTGCAACTCACTTTGTAGACCAGGCTGTCCTCGAACTCAAGAGATCCACCTGCCTCTGCCTCAAGAGTGCTGAGATTAAAGGCGTGTGCCACAGTGACCACCAAATATTCTTAAATGATTTTTTTGGTAATATGGATTTCTTCTTTTGGGAATTGTTCATTTTTCTGTTACCCTTAACATTTTTAAAAGTTATTCTGTGTATTAATCCTCGGTCAAGTGAATGCCTGGCGATGACTTTTCTCCCACTCTGTAGAGCATCTTTTTACATTGTTGATTTTTCCTTTCCTGCAAGAAAGGAAAGTTGCACATTTTAAAAGTAAAATGTGTTATATTTTCATATTTTAAAATCATAATTGGAGCCTTGGTCAGAAAATCGTTGCTCGTGTCAATACTGTGAAGGTATTTGCCTTATGCTTTCTTCTGGCAGATATAAAATTTGGGGTTTTAAAGTAAGTTCTTTGATCCACTTTGAGTTGAATTTTGTACATGAGGAGAGATAAGAGTCTAATTTCAATCTTGCAGATGTCCAGTTTTTCTAGGACTGTTTCTGGGAGAAATTATCTTTTCCACATGTGTGTTTTGATCTTTTTGTCAAAAATCAGGGGATTGGGGCTGGAGAAAGTTGCTGGTCTTGCAGAGGATTCAGGTTCAAGTCCCAAGACCAATTACAGGCATCTTAGAGCCATCTGTAACTTCACTTTCACACCCTTTTCTGGGCTCTATTGGTACTGCACAAATGTAGCATGCATACAGACAATCAGAAATATAAAGGTATGCATAAATAAAATCAATAACTGTTAATGTTTAATCAGAAGGTTGTTGAAACATGGATTTGTTTCTGGATCTTCTGTTCTAGGTCTTTGGTCTGTGTTTTTATTTTAGTGTCAATACCATGCTAGTTTTATTACAATAGCTCTATTCTATATATTTAGAAATCTGGTGTGGTGATGTCACCATGATCGCTCTTTTTATTTGGGCTTGCATTAGCTGTTCAGGATCTTTTATGCTTCCAAACAAAGATTAAGATATTTTCCTAACTTTGAAAAGAATGTCAATGGTATTTGAGTAAAGATGATTTTAAATGAGTAGATTGATCTTGGTAATAAGGTCACTTGAATATATAATTTCTGCCAAGTTACATTAATAAAATATATAATAAATGAAAACATCATTTCAAGTTAGGTTACAGAGCTATATTCATATAACAGCATGATACTGGCACAAAAACAATAGTGGAACAGAATGAGGACATGTAAACCTACCCACAACAAAAATATAAACTGGAGTAAAAAAAGCAGTGTCTTCAACAAATGGTGCCAGGAAACCTTAGTATTCGTGTAGAGAAAAATGAAACCAGGGCTGGAGAGACAGTTTAATTGGTGACGTGTCTACTAAACCAGCAGGAGGGCCTAAGTTCAGATCTCCATCCCTGAGGTAAAGAGGTAGGTAGGCATGGCGGCAGTTGCCAGTATTGTAGCACTGCAGAAGCGAGGAGGCAGAGAGAGCTCTGGAGTCCCCTGGTCATCCACCCTCTCTCTGGAGTCCACTGGTCATCCACCCTCTCTACAATTGAAAGAGAAAGGCCCTGCCTATAAACAAACAAACAAGTAAATAAATAAATAGTGAAATGGGAGAACAACAAAAGAACACAGCTGATGCTGACCTCTGATCTCCACAGGAACACATGCTTGCACACCTGCACATATATGCTTATACATAAACAGACACGTGCATAAAGCACACACAAGAAAATGAAGCTAGATTTCTATCTTTCATCCTGCACAAAAAAAGCTCACATGGATTAAAGACCTTCAATTAAGATCTGAAGTTTTGAGACTGTCCCATCTGTAACAATTACTCTGATCCCAACTGAGTACACTCAGATTGGCAGAAAATGGTATGGTAAACTTTTAGTGTCAGCAGGTTTTGGTGGTGGTGGTGATGGTGGTGGTAGACCAATGGTGGCTAGAAAGAATTTTAAAAGAGTATACTTATTTTGTTAAAAAACAGAGAATTTTCTTTATTTGTTCAGTTGAAATTGTTTGGTTTAGGACAGAAATGCCCCATACAAGGAGGAAGGATGTGTGATGACTCTCCTTTGCAGCATGGGAAGACACAGTGGACAAAAACAAACTGGGGGCAAAGACCTTTCTTTGCAAAGAATCCCCAGCTGCCAGACAGCAAAGCTCACCCTCAGTGTATTCACTCTCCCTCTCCTTCTGGAGGAGATGCTCAGGGTCTCCTGAGCTTTTGTTCTGCTCTTCCTGTTCTGTGCAGTGTAAGGAAGTTCACGATCATTATCCATCACCTCTCATGACAGGAACTTTTGGAAAGACATCTTACTTAGTAGTTGTGTTCCCTGAGCTGTGTCTATATCGAGAGAGCAGAAAAGCCACACCCCAGGGGACAGAGCAGCTAGCTTCCATAAGAGCAATGTATGACATGAAAAGGCATCTTTATAGATGCCTTTATAGATATAAACTATTAATTTCTTCACATTTTCACTAATTTTTTCTTCATTGAAAGTATACAAAAAAATCCAGTGAGAACTTCTTAGCATATCTGTCATATTAATTTAAATTAGTGTTGGGCCATAAAATGTTTATTATTTGGCTATAATTATTACAGTGGCATTATTTAACCCACTATCACAATCAAATAGACACAAACACCTTTTAGATTTTGTAAATGCCTTATTTTCCTTGGGCTGGACAGATATTTCACCTACACTAGCTCAATAACCTCACCATCCATTTCCCAGGCCCCATCCAATGCCCTCTGCTTTAACCATTCCTGTCTGGGCTACCTTCCATTCATAATCTAAAGACAGTTTCTTGTATTTTTTATCCTGTTTGTTTGTTTGTTTGTTTGTTTTGTTTTGCCATCCTTAAAATCTTTCCTTTCTTTCCTTTCTTGGTGTGGTTCCTTTTCCACACCAACCCATTGCGGTGTCCTCTTTTCTCCTCAATTCCCATCTGTCTGTTTCCAGTGATTCTCCTCAACCCAAAGCCCAGGAATCTTAGCCATACCTCCCCCATTCTTCCCTGTCCATGTTTTAGGCCCTTAATCAACCAATCAGGTATAATGTCTTAGGAAGGTTTACACAAGGATAGTAACATTCAGGCATCAACCAGATCTTGAGGGCAAGTAATTAGCATCAAAATACAATCATCAGACCAACTCCCAACACATATCCCATGACCAGGAAAAGCACTTGAGCCATCTAAACAAACAGGCAGGGAATGTAGCTTAGTGACAGAGCAGGTGCTCAGCATGTGGGACTCCTTGATTCAGTCCTCACCCTCTAGAATAAAAATCCAATAATATTATATTAAAATAACGCAAAAGAACCCCCCCCCATGTTTCAGTAATTTTTCACCCTTTTCATCTCATCTCTTTTGGGAATAGCCCATTTGGTTTCATATACAGTATTTACCCGTCGGTGTGGTTTCCAAGATAAGGGCAAGAGATGCTGTGATGACAGCTGCTGAAAGCACAGACTCTTGACAGTGTCCCTTCCATTGTTCAAAGAAGCTACAGAGACTCAGCAGACCAGCAGTTAGTGTCAGAATGGTGTCATTTGTTCAGTGTTCCTCCTACTGTGGAAATCATGCTTGGAGCACATAAACCCTGGGTCATCAGATCCTACATTATTGATAAGCTAAAAGAAATGGGACGCTAGAGGTGCAGTTAATAGAGAGAGGACTTGCCTAGAATGTTCACAAAGCTCTGTGAACGTTTGATTCTTAATACTGCCACAAATAAAAGAGAGAGAAAAAGAAAATAGGATTGTTTTTAACTGTCTTCACTGAGTCTATTAAAATGCACTGTGGCAAGACAGTCACTTCTGAATGGGAGATGCTTAAAGACACAGTGACAGAGTACGGACAAACTATCTCAGTAGTAATTGTAGGGGAAAATGGTTTAGTTACTTATTAGACAAAAAGTTAATACAACGATTGAATATCATATATTATTTTGTAACGCAACCACATGTTAGTGAAGTTGAACTATGCAATAATATGTAGATGGGGCTGAGGAAACAGTTCAGAGGGTAGAGGGGCTGGCCACTGTCCCGGAAGACCTCTGCCTGAGTCCCAGAATCCACACACAGGAAGAGAAGCAACTCTGCAAATTGTCATCTGTCTCTGTCATACACACACACACATACACACACAGAGGTTAAATATTTAAAAATTAGAAATCCTGCACAGCCAAGGAAGCAATAGAGTGAAGGAGGAGTCTAGAGAATGGGGTCTGACAGAGGATAAATATGTAGCATATACAAAGAGCTTTAAAAAAAAAAACAACAACAATTAAGCAACAAGAGATTAAGCAACCCAGTCAATGAAATTCAAACATCTTGTAGGGCGATGACTACATTTTCTTCTGACAGCTTCAGCGTCTCGGGTTTCACATTGAGGTTTTTGATCCATTTGCAACTGATTTTTATGCAGAGTGATAAACATAAGTCTAATGGCATTCTTCTACCCACGGACATCCAGTTTTCCTGGCACCATTTGCTGAAGATGCCGTCTTTTCTCCAGTGTGTGTTTTTACTATCTTTGTCAAACACAGCATGGCTGTAGTCAGACGATCTTATGTGGGTCTTCCGTTCTGTTCCACTGATGTAGGAGTCGGTTTTAGGTGTCAGCCTCATGCCATTTTTAGTACTCCAGCTCTGTAGTAAAGTTGACCTTTTGTTGTGGTAATGCCCCAAACATTGCCATTTTAGCTTAGGACTGCTTCGACTATCGCAGGTCCCGGATAGGCAAATGCTGCATTTACTTTCTTGTTTGTGGATCTTAGGTGTTCCTGGAGTCACTGCAAACGCCAGGAAAGTAAGATGTCACCAGGTGGGGACGGGTGGAGCTCTGAAGAAGGAATAATAGAACAGGAGTGCTCTGGAAGGGAAAATAGGTGGGAGCACATACCTGGTAAGGGGAAGGAAGATGGATAAATAATGAAGAATGTTCAAAAGTTTTATAGGGAAATCTTTTTACTTAAAATATATAACACATATTATATATATTAAATAAGGTAATGCAACTTGGGGTGATAACAGCTGCCCCAAAAGCTACAGAGTATCTAACAAATACCCCAGTGTCAGGCATAGGAAACCTCCTTCCAAGTTGTTGGTTAAGAGAGTCAAAGACACCCCCCTCCAATATTACAGACTATGCCATTTCCCTCAGGTGCCTCCCACAATTTGAAGGTATGGCCCTCTTGCTGAAGACTCCCCTCTTAAGGAAATAAAGCTGGATGTGACCTCAAAGCCTCCTCCCTTAAGAATAGTTCTCATAGTATTCGAAGATGCTATACCAGATACCAAGGGGAAGAAAAGCAATCAAGAGTCCTACCCAAACGTAACTTATCAACCACCACAATGAGCCGCATATTCCCAAGGATGCAATTGTGGCATTTATGTCATAGTAGCAGCTAGTACCTATCCAATTAGATGTAAAGCCTACTCAATAAAAGAGAACACATTTCTGGTGCTATAGCAACTATCCATGGCTGGTAAGAGAACCTACTATTTCTACTTTCGTATAATTTCTTGCTGCATTCTAAATAATTATCCTATATTCACAGATAGGTGTAGCTTGCAAGCCTCACCAAAGAAGCTTCCTTTTGTAGTAGAGAGAGACTCACAAAATCCACAACCGGTCCAACTGCAGGGAACAACCCTAACCAATACTTCTACAACACAATTCCTACCTCTAAGGTTGATAGACTACCAAGGAAGAGGGGGCAGAAATATTGTAGAAGCCAAAAGACCAGGACATCTCCGGTGAACTAGTGTGTTCTACGACAGAGAAGCTGCACCCATTAAATCTCAAAGATATGTCTGCTTAAGTAAGACCCACACGGCGACATCAGATGGCATGCCACTATAAGTGGCAGAAATCTCACAAGGCAGATCAGTGGTCCTCAACCTTTCTGATGCTGAGACCTTTTACTACAGTTTCTCATGTTGTGGTGACCCCCAACTATTGTAGTAAATAATAAATGAGTGTTGGGCTGTAGAACATTTATTATTAGCCCTAAGATTATCATGGCGGCATTATCTAATTTGCTATCATAAATAATAAGACACAGACACCTGTTAGACTTTCTATTTACCTTGGGGCAGGCAGATATTCCAACTTAATGCTGTCTGAATATCCTCACCATCCATCTCCCAGCTGCCATCCAATGCCATCCTCTTTAACCATCCTATCTTCCCATCCATATTCTTATAAATACTTGCTTTTATTCTTCATCTGGGCCTTCCTCCCAGCTCCACATGGTTTCTTCTCCAGGATAGCCCTTTGTGGCATCCTCCTTCCTCTCTTCCTGTCCTTCTCTCTCCCGTGATCCTCTCTGATCCCCAAAGCCCGGGAACTGTAGCCAAGCCTACCCCATTCTGCCCTGTCCAGGTACAGGCTGTTTAATCAACTAATCAGGTATGCCTTAGGCAGGTCTACAAAACAAAGATAGGTGTAATTAGATCCTAAGTGCCAGTAACACACATCAGACCAACCTCCAATACCCAACCATAAAATTACTTTTGCTGCTTCATACTTCTTACAAGAAAATGCTTCATAATTGTAATTTTGCTACTGTTGGGCATCCTGTTGTAAACCTCTGTCTTTTCCAAAGCTCTTAGGCAGCCCCTAAGATGGTCAGGACCCAAAGGTTGAAAATCATACTGCTGTCCTAGATAGGTACAGGTATTTAATGTCTACTGAGAGGATGAGAGTCTCCTCTATGAATGAGCTCCCTACCAATTATCCAATCCCTAACAGCCCTAAACACACATATACACAGGGGAAACACTAAATAGACACAGCAGTTTGCACGTATATATACAGATGTATGTATGTAACAATGGTTAAAGAAGAGGCCATAAATTTGAGAGAAAGTTGGGGATGGGGAAATTGGAGGGAGGAGACCAAAAAGTGGAAAGGTATAAATACAGCTTTCATGTAGGGCAATGTCAAAAAAGTATACTTAAAATGACAAGTATCAGAAAGGGAAAAATAAAATGAAATCTCACCAGGCATGCCCTGAATGACATTTCCTAGAATTTAAAAACAACAAACGAGAAGGAAACTTTGGATATGCTGATTAACCTGTAAGTTTGTTTTTGGAAAAAGAAAGCAAGGTTGATAGATCATTGTTTTAATAACCTTTCTTTTGGCTACTCTAAAAGATTAGATAACCAATTACATAAGGAGCTATATAAAGACCAGGCTGAATCCAAGAAACAGTAGTCTAACACCTGAGCTTTCCCACACAGTATGAAAGCCTGCTAGACTGTGACCTAAAACTATTGCACATGTCACTACCAACAGGAAGGACACTCTCAAACTTCCGGGAAGTACTTTACGCAAAGAAATACAGTTCTCCTCGGTGAACCTTGACAGTTAGCACTGTTAGCGATTTTTCTGAACTGCCCTTAGGGACCTAGCAAAGTCTTCAGTCATTATCTGCACACCAAGTGTGCAGGCTTGATAAAAAGACTCCCACCACCCCAGCTTGCTCTCTCTCTCTCTCTTTCTCCTCCATGCCCCCCCCCCCCCCTTATCCCTCCCTGGACCCTCTTTCTCTGCCCTCAAGGCTCACTCGCTGCCTCTACCCCACCTCTCCCTTCCCGCAATAAACCTTCTTATACCAGATCTGTTGCCTGGCATAATTTCTCAGGGGGTGCACCTTGGCATGGGCCCGCCCCTCGCCCATCGTTATATTTCATAATAGCCAGCAGGCCTTCTACCAGACAAAGCAAGTAAATAGGTAAAGTCTGTTTTAGCAGCACATCTTAAAATCTTTCTACCTGGGCCCATGGGACCCACAGAGACTGAACCGCAAGCACGGAGTGCGCATGGGATGGCCTTAGGCACTTTGCACTTATGTACGGTTGTGCAACCTGGTCTTCGTATGAGACCCCCAACAGCAGGAGCAGGGGCTGTCTCTGACTCTGTTGCCTGCCTTCGGATCCCTTTCCCCAACTGGGCTGCTTTATCCAGCCATAATAGGAGAAGATGTACCTAGTCCTACTATAACTTGATATGTGAAGGCGGGTTGATATCCATGGGAGGCCTCCCCTTTTCTGAGGAGGGGGAACTGGAGGATGGGAGTAAGGGGAAGTGAGAGGAGGGGACTGGGAGGAAAGGACAGATGGAAGGGAAGCTTCGATCTGGATGTAAATTAATTAATTACACATTAATTAATGATTCTTCCCTTGAAAATCTTCTTTAAAAAAAAGAAAAGAAAGAAAAGGAGAAAGAGTAACAGAACAACAGCAAGTGAATTTTAGAAAGTCAAAGGCCACTTCAGAAAGAATTGGTGGGGATCTCAGCTTCCCAGTCCTGCCTTCTGCTCTTGCAGATTTTCTCGTGTGTTTGCTCACCCCATTAACTCCTTCTTCAGCTGCTGATTCTGTCTGCAGGGTTTTGAGATTTCTCTGTTGATACCTGTTGGAATTCAGATTTTTGGCTGTCTTTCAGTTCTATAACTAACAGCCAAAAAGAAACTGTTTCAGACCCCTAGAGAGTACCTTTTTGGGGGTTCACCTCCACATTCCTTCTGAAGATGGTAACTTTGGGGAGAACCTCATCTTGGGCTTTCCTTTGAGGACCACTACAGTGTTATGAAACGTAATGACGCAGTGAGGGGTTACCATGGCAGGCACATGCCCAGGTATGTCCTTGAGAAATTCTGCCACGAAACAGTTCTGAGATAAGGAGCTTTATTTGGGGAAGGGAGAGGAGTGAGGGCCTGGAGAAAGGCTAAAGGCAGAGGAGTGGACATGTAGGCAGATGGAGTAGGGCAGAGCAATAAGGGGAGAGAGAAGGACAGCTGAATCGCCTGTAAGCACAGACTCCTCAAGGTAAGAAACAGGACAGGAAAGTGCATCTGTGAAACTGCTAGCACCTTTCTCTCATCCTGGAATGGGGCTGAAAACTTTATTTTCTTCTCTCAAACAAAGAAGACTTGCTCTGAGCTCCTGACTTTACTGTCTGTGTACCCTAAGAAGCCAGTGAAGATGTTTGGTGACAAACAGGTACCAAAACTGTACTGTTAACCTAAGGCCTGGTTATGTGACCTCACTCTGGTTAGGATGAAATCTAATCAGGGTGCCTGGAGGAGCAACATTTCTAGGAATATTTATAAAACCACTGTTTACCGGAAAGCAAATGACACCTGTATCTTTGAATTTCTCAAAGTACCTGTAATCTCCCAGCCTGTCTCTTCTGCAACACATAGAGTGAGACAGGCCAACAACTCAAACTGATTTTAATTACTCTGAGATGAGGCTAAAAAATTTCTCTGTTTCTTTATTTTGTTAATGGAGGCCTGCCTGCTGAGGCCATAGAAATTGCTTCCTCTTCTATTCACTCTCAGAAAGTGTCTGTTTTCAAGAAAGGGTAAGATCCACATTTAATCTGTGAGCCCTGTGGATGCCTCAGGGACTTGTGTCTCTTGGGAGAGGGCTCGCTTTATCAGTGAGCCGGGCTCACCCTGAGAAAAAGCAGCCATGGGGCTTGCTGCCATCTTGGCTAGTGACCTCATCAACATGGAAGCAGCTATGTGACTTCATGATTAATGTAACCACCTGACATAAACCCAGTATGGCAACACCCATAGAACTTCCTGGTCCTACGGAGCCCTCTGGTTATCACGGCATCTTTTTCTTTGTTAGACTGAGGAGGCAACACCAGGCTGCCAAGATAGTTGTTTGGTTTGTTTTCCTTAATGTTCTGCTTGGTTTTAACTCTGGGCCTTTGTTGCCGTAGTTTTGTTACTTTGTTGTAGTCAGAAAGGTCAACAACAACAACCCCCTAATATGATCACCTTCTGGGTTCTTTTAAATGTTGCTTTGTTCTGCTCTCTTTTCCTTGTTTATTATTCTAGATCACAGAGACTTAACCCAATTTACATATGCACTTTCCTAATTTAAATAATATTAAAAATAATCAAGAAAAAGGATGCATATGAGATCAGGGGACCCTAGAGCAGACACTGATCGTTTTTTGTTTAGGCTATTCTTTGAGATACAAGAAGGTTCCAAGTCCCCTCTGCAGGAGCTAGATACTGCTTAAGTTTATATTACAAAACAAACAAGCAAGCAAAACAAAAAGAAAAAAAAGACCATTATTTCGATCCTGGAAAAGGAAAAAAAAAATAATAATAAAGGGCTCTATCTCTCAGAATCCACATCGTCCTAACCCTGATCAATCCTAGTGGGGGAAGGTTGGGATTGAACCAGTATCCTCTCCACCTCAGTATCTCCTGCAGAGAAGGTTTGCAGGGCACTGGGGTCTGTCTCTTAATATGATACCTGGGGTATAAGTTATAACTGGTGGGGACCAAAACTGCAGATACTGGTAAGCTTGAATTAGTCTAGGGAACCAGTCTAGTTACTCCAACCACTTTTTTTTGATGGGCTAGGAGTCACCTTCTCCTGATGTTGGAATGAGAGACTCAAGAAGGCTTAGCTAAACCTCCATGGGTCTTGTTTCCACTTTACAGATGGACAAAATCCTCCAGGATTCCTTGATGTTCCCCCGACAGCTTGCTCCCTGGACAGCTGAGAAAGTTTGAACCGTGGGTGCTTAGAAGGAGGGAGTCTTGATCTTTTTCTCAACCCATGCATGGTCTAAATATCCTCCTGGGGGAAAAATGCCCCTGTTAGCATGCACATGATTCTGCTGGCCTGCCCTCAGGAACCTAGCAATTGCCTACATTCTCACCTGCCACTATTGCCGGTGTGACAGGTGTGTGTGGCCGATAAAAGGCCTGCCACCACCTCCAGCTCTCACTCTGTACCTGTGCTTCCCGCCTCTGTTCCTCCCCCCACCTCTCTCTCCCCTTCTGTCCTTCTCTCTGCCCTCATGGCTCTGCCCCTTGTCTGCCTGACTGTCTACATGTCCACTTGTCTGCCTCTACACCTTTTCCAGGCCCTCATTCCTCTCCCTTCCCCCCAGTAAAGCTCCTTATACCAGGTCTGTTGCATGGCATAATTCCTCAGGGGCGTACCTTGGCATGGGCCCTCGATGGTATCCCCACCACTGCCACTTCATTCTATCATAACAGCCCCCCTCCAAGAATCCTTAATTATAATGCCATCCTACAATTAGAGTAGGTACATCAATGAGAGAAAAAGTCCCCTAAGACCCTCTATGTTTAGCTTTTCTTTTACCTGAAGGATCATCCAGATCTTGCTAAATACTACAGGAGGGACCCACAGATTCTAGCTAAGAGACTTATAGGTGTGTCTAATCAAGGTTTATTTTAAAAGTGATTAATTTCTGCTCAAACTTCACCTAATTTACAGACTAATCAAAACTAATAAACTGGTTGCAACTGACCCTCTGAGTGGTCAATAATCACATTTGGAAGGCTAAACTGACATGGACAAAGGAATTAATGGGGAAAATATTTTCTCCCTTGTCATCCAAGGTCAACTAAGTCTCAGGAAATTGTGGGGCATCTCTGAATGCCCCATAACTGTGGAAAGTCACTTGTTCTCTTGCTCCAGGAGGCCATGGAGATGCTACTGACCTAACCCTAGCTAGTTTCCAGACCACAAAGGGAAGGATAAACAAAGAGGAAGAACTCCTCCACACTTCCAAATAGGGTAATGGCTAAGCAAGGCCTCTGACTTAGCCTCACATAGATGGATTAACTGGCCAAAGAGAAGCTAGAGGAGCCAGAGGTCCCTCCCAAACCCAAATATGCCCCAAGGACCAGATTATCAACTGGCCTTGACAAAAGAAAAAAAAGTTATTGATTTTGGCAACCTGCATGGTCTGAAAGACCCAGAAGGAAAGTAGAACCATGATTTAAATGACCAGATAAACGTTTCTTTGAAGTCCACAGACATTATTCTTAACTGTATGAGATGCTATTTGAACAGCTATTTCCGGCTAATGATTCTCTTCCCTGTAATGCTGTTTCAGAGAGCACCTCTCCTAGCTGTAATAGGATGTCCTGTGTGTTGGGCTTCAAATCCGGGACAAGTGGCTGACATGCCCTTTTTAACCAGGTCCTCCCAGCATCCCTCAGTCCCTACCTGTTACAGGGTGTGGCTAGCATACTCTGCCCTCTACCCTAAACTCTCCAGCCCAGGGGCAGGAGCTTTCCCTCCCCAACAGGATCTTCACTATATAATCCAGACATTTTGGTTCCCCCTCTCTTTCTGTTTTCTCTCTCTAGGCCCCCCCTTTTCTGTCATCTCCCCCACGTGGTAGCTACTCCTAGCCCCATTCCTTGGGACCAGTGAACCCACCAAGAGTGGCTTCCAGTGAAATTACACTTGCAAACTCTAATTTTAGCTTGAATTGGCTCATTTCATCCAGAGAAAGAATATCTATTACTGTGTAATTACCTATTACTATTACCTAATCACTCACACCCCCTGGTTAAAGGAGGCTCCAAGAAACTGTGTGGTCAGACTTACATGTGCTGATGTAGTGACTTCAACAGATGGAAGCTAGATTTCATTCAGGTTTGGCCCATATTGCCCTCTACCAGACATTACAGCTGGTACATGGGGCCCCTGCCAACAGACCTTCCATAGGATTCTAATAGAAGCGTTTCTGGTACACAGTCCAGCCAGCTATAAAATTATGTCTCACCTTATTAAACAAAACTTATGTTAACCATGATTTCGAGGAACTTTCCTCATTAACCTCGCCTCATAAATGTTCCCATGAGGTTACAGCAAAGGAAACCCAGTGGCCAGCTTCTCAACTTAAATTGATGGATAAATGGCTCCTTGAACTCTTGAACAAGACAAATGGCATCCTCCCTGGTGTACATCTAATGGCAGACATCAATCAATCTTGTTGATGCCTATGACAAAGCCTGCTCAGGATTCTTTGGTTTTCTTGCCCATTCTCTTTCCCTAATTATAGCTGGAACAAAATTGCCTCAGCTATTTTCTAACTATGTTCCCAGTAGGAATTACAGGACTGCTAACCGTCTCACTTTTAATATGTTACAAGTGCTACCCATTCTTATGGCAAGCCTCAACGATTCATAGCATCACCAAATGGCTTTCCTACACTCTGGATCATTGCCATCGGTTAAGTTTTATCTTGGTCCCATAGGTAGACTCTCCTTTGCAACACTCTGACTGCTGCCCCTTCATTGCCAACCCTCTGACAGCTCAAAGTAACTAAGAACATTCATCAACCCCCAAGCCCCCTAACAGCTTCTAGGGTGACCTCTGAAAAGGAAAAAGTGATAGACTAAGAGTTACCCTCCCTAAGAGTTTCCTGCTGGAGAACTACACTTCCCAGCTTCCCTTGTGGACTAAAAAAGTAATTTCCTGATCATTTCCACCCCTATAAGGAACAGCTTTCCTTCAAGGCATATTGGCAATCCACACAGGTGGATGGAGGTACAAATGATTTTCAGAAGTGTTCTTACTAAATATTATGTCAAAATAAATCAATAGCTCTCTGATCCCTCATGGGATTTCTACTTCACAATAGTATTAAACTTTTTTCTAACTTGACTAAAGTAAAACATGACACACATATCCTTTATCCTGTAGGACTGTGTTCTTCTTGGAACCAGTAGCACTTTTGATTAGTTGTAACCTGTAGCATCAAGTTTGTCAGTTCTTTGCTGCTATTATTTGACTTTAAGAAAATTTCAATACATCTGAGTGTGATGATGAACACCTTTGATCCCAGCACTCATGAGTAGAGTGGGTTTCAGTGAAGCCAGCCTGGTCTACATAGAGAATTCCAGGACAGCCAACATTAAATAGAGAGACCATGCCTCAAAATAAATACATACATACATATATACATACATAAATACATAAAACAAAAAGGAGAAAAATGTCGCAATAAAAAGGTTACATATAGATGAAGGTAAAAATAATAAAAATCTAGACATTTTGAAAATTTAGTAAGTGGTTGAGTCTTTTATTTTAATTCCTAAAACTCCCCTTGTATTTATTTTTAGTTTAAACTAGACATGATTTGAATCAATTTTTAAGCCTCTTTTGTTTTAGATTCTTAGATGTTTTCCACATCCACATCATTTTCTAGTTTCCATTGTGTTGTTTCCTGTTATGAAATTATTCAATGTTGTTTTTTTTTTTAATTGTTGTCTTTCACAGAATGACAGGCAGCACTTGGGGTTATTTCACAATGCAGTTCCTTCCTGTGCAGACATTCACACAGGCACCCACACAGAAGCACACTGGCACTGCATAAGAGACTACAGTTCCCAAGTCTTGGAATTCTTGCGACTATCCTTTCCCTGGTCACTGGGAGCATCTCTTCCCCTTCAATTACCCTACACCCTGTCCTTTATAAGGGGCCTGCATCTCTTTCTTACAGAGGCCCAGGTGTCAGCCACAGCTTCAGGAGGTCCTGCATTACAGTGGCCAGCTTCTGCAGGCATGCATAGAGAAATGAAGGGAAGAGCCAGATGTGCCCCTCAGCTAGCAGCCAGTCTGTCCAGCACAACAGGACTAATCCTTATGCGTTACATCCTGTTTGTAACCGGACTGGCCCAACTACTGGGTCATATCTGTTGTGAAAACTTGCCCAAAAGAGTGTCTGTTGGAGGAGAGGGGCGGGACAGTACTGCAGAATAGTGAAATAGGAAACTAGATTCTCAAAAGCATAAGAATGTGAACTATCAAAATGGCATGCCCACTCAGTTAAGTTAGAAGTTGGAGGTTTTAGCCACATTTTGCTCTACAAGATTCCAACTTGTTTTGGAGACGAAAATCTTTACTTCAGTAAAGCATTAAGTGGGAGAGTCATGATCAAACGCTGCTGACAAGAGGTTGGGGTTATCCTGTTCACTGTAATGAAGTTCTGAATGATTTCATGCATAGCTTGGGTAATCATGGAATAAGTGACTGGAGGAGGGGGTTCAGACACCCAAATATGCAAGATAGGTCCTTTGTTATACATATTATGTATTAGAGTATATTATCCTACCCTGGTTCAGAAAGAATTATTTTTTAATAATACTTGTGGGTTTCTTTCTTGTGTACAATTTATTATGGAAGGGGTAGAAATGTATTCTGGTTCATTAATAGCATATCATTTATTTTCTCAGTAATGGGACCAAAAAGATTCTCACCATTATTTTTCTTTTGAGATAGAGTGTCATGTGTCCCAAACTAGCCTCAAGCTCACCACTTAACCAACCATGACTTTGATTTCTGGGTCTTCCTGCTTTGAGTGCTGGATGAGATTCCAGGCATATGCCAGCATGCCCAACTTCTGCTCCAAATTTAGAATGTCAACACTGGCAGGTTAATATTAAAAAGCATATATTAATATGCTTTTTATATTATATATATATTATAAATATATATATTATATATATTTTATATATATTTATATATATATTATGCTTTTTATATTATACTTATAGCTATATAAGATTATCAGTAATATCTTAAAAGCTTGTATTCTGGCTATACACAGGTGGCTTTTGTTTTAGCAAAATTATAATGACTATGTCAAAGTGAGCTAAGACCATTTACTCTAAAGTGCTCCGTGCCCCCAAATAATTCTGAGCCATATGGCAGAAATTTGATACAGATGGCTAAACATGCATGTTAATTATTAATAGTAAAAACCAACACAGAGAGTTAGGCGTGACACATTGACCCCTTGGAACTATAAAAACGTGTGTGAAATCCTATCAAAATACCATCTTAGAATACTCAAAAGCAAGTAAGACAATAGCAAAGGTAAACGCAAGGAGAGAGACTCGCATGGAATGTGCTGACCAGACACTGAGGCTGACACTTCCCACACCTTAGTTGATCTAACCTGAGAACATTCAGATAGTACACCTTTGAGGGCTGTGGCCATGTTTAACTACTTTTTCTTTTTCCAAGCCAGCATACCACTTGGTTCGCATATTCCTAATGGAAAGGTTAACTTGCTCAGTGTTACGATTCTCTTGCACAATTTTTGACAGTCTCATCTCTTGAATCATCATCTGCCTCCGGCTTTACTCACAGCTGCCTCTGGAAGACTGGTTTAGCTCTTCAACTCACCTTTCAAAATATCTCCAACACAGGTCACTCATTCTGTTTGCACCTAATGAGTCATTTTCCTCTTCCCAGTCGACAGAACAGGGTATCAAAGCCTCGTTTATCTTTCTGGGTGGATACAGCATCATTAAGCTTAAATATGCCCTTTGCCAACAACCTTGAGGGTTGGGTTTAGTTATTAACTTGCTGAGCCTCCACCCAGCTAACTATTCTAGGAAATAATTTGGTGAGTCAGGTGTTTTTATATTCATATTTCAGCAACCAGTAATCTACCCTGGGTGCTGCAGCTGAAGGCTGAACATCCTGGAAAATCTGTCTTCAGGTTTCCAGTACTTCAAAAGCCGAGCCCTCCCTCCCCCTCCAAAAAATATATTGTTTGCCTGGGCACCATTGTTTCTGTGTTTCTCTTTTGTGCGGCCTTGCCCTGGTTGTTATAAAAGGTCACGTTTGCGGGCCTCGATCTTGATGAAGCTGGGAAGGCTTGACATCAAGCACAAAGCCGCCTTCTGACTTTGAGAGTATTGAGGAGGGAAAGCCAAAGTGACAGTTGGGAATGAAACAGGCCTGAAAAATGAGCTGCTCCTCTGCTCCTGGTAGAGAAGCTGTGAACACTGCGACCGTGTGCCTCTCTGTCTAAAAGGCTTGACTCACTGGCTTGTTTTCTTCCTGGCAGCTGGTGGTGCGCGCATGCCAAGTGACAGACTTTCCATCACTCTGCTCCCACCAAATGTGCATACAGAGAGGAACCTGGAAGAGGAGGGAGAGCGGGGGAGGGGGGAGAAACAGAAGGGGATACCTCCCCCTTTTTCACAGGAGTTATCCTAACAGGGCTCCTCTGCTTGAGAGGTAAGGACTCTACTAATTTATAAAAACAGAAACACGGCTAAATTGCCCAAAGGTCAGGACATAAGGAAATTTATTTTAGGAAAAAAAGAAAAAGTCCTCCTAAAATCAAACAATAGTTAATTTTCTATTGAATTCTTTTAGCATGGTGAGTGTTAAGCCAAAGACAACTTGTGTGGTTTTGTGCGTGGTGATGCTCACAACATTTTTATAATGTTGCCAATATTTCATCATTTTCTAGCCGAGCTTTTAGACTGTGATTTTCCCAGAGCTGAAGAACTGAACCAAAACTTAGATGGAGTCATTTGTTCTGAGGAATGATTAAATGATGTTGCACGAAGAGACAAAGCTGCTGATAAGTATGTTATATTGCATACATGGTAAGTCTTTAAGATTTATTTATGTATGTGGGCATTTGCCTTCATGTGTGTAGGAACCAAACCCAGGTCCTCTCCAAGAGCAACAAATGCTCTTAAGCCCAGAGCCAGCTCTCCAGCCCCTTATAGTATTTCTTTTTTAAGAAAATTAGTACTATTAGCATATACCCTGCACAGCAAACTTATAGACTGGTTTGGTTTGTGCATATAGAAAACAACATGCAGATGTCAATACTTCTTTTAACACAACTGTGTACCATTATTGAAACAAAAAATTACAAAAATTTCAAAAGCAACATTTCAAAACAGCGATAAATAAAAATTTCATCAAAACATA
This sequence comes from Psammomys obesus, assembly GCF_907164565.1. NCBI lineage: Eukaryota > Metazoa > Chordata > Mammalia > Rodentia > Muridae > Psammomys > Psammomys obesus. Next base: position 2,889,105 of record NW_026585580.1, on the reverse strand, counting down.
GCTAAAATTCATAATCTAAGCAGTATCAAGTTTCAGTGGCAAAGCAGTGAGTGATGTTGCTGAAAGCCAGAAGGAGGAAAAATAATTATTTTCAGGTTGGACAAAGATGGTTTGGAGGGCTCTCACTGCACACACACACACACACACACACACACACACACACACACATCACACACCCAGATATGCATTTTCTATATATAAGAATGTATTCATTAAAACACAGATTTTTATCTGTGTAGAACTTTTGGCCATAATTCCTATTTTGATTGTGCTCTTTATAAACATATGCTCTATGTCCGAACTAACAGATATATTCAGACATAAGAACAATTATGGTAGCATGGGAAAATAAAAAAATGATTAGGGATATGTTGGTAAAGCAATCAATTATCTTATCTATATCGTGATATAAAAACAAACAAAAAAAACACTTCTAAATTCATTTGACAAAGTTGGTACAAATCTGATACCAATTGATGATAAATACAAGGAAAAGAAGGGAGATGACATGGGGATGGTGAGGAGGAGAGTAAAAGCAGGACATATGGGTGTAATTGACATATAAAAGTCATGTACATATTAAGGGTATACAATATGATATTTTAACATATAATACAATGATTACAGCTAAGTTAATAAAAATGTCCAGCATTTCACATAGCAAATTTTGTATGTGATGAAAACGCTGAAGATGTAATCTCAGAAAGGCTTAAGCATATTAATTATTAATACCTGAAGTAACTATGGAACATTAGAACTCCAGGACTTATTCAGGAAAAGTAAAATGGAGAGATACGGTAACAGGACACCAGTAAAGTTTCCTGTCTATATACTTTGGTCTTGTTAAAAGTGTTTATAGAATCACGGGAGAACAACAGAAATGAGTGGGAAAACACTTTTAAATGGGCAGCAAAATCATTACTGTTAATTCTTTTCTTTCTTTCCTTTTTCTTTCCTCTTTCCTTCCTTCCTTCCTTCCTTCCTTCCTTCCTTCCTTCCTTCCTTCCTTCCTTCCTTCCTCTCTCTCTCTCTTTCTTTCTTTCTTTCTTTCTTTCCTTTTCTCTCTCTCTCTCTCTCTCTCTCCTTCCCTCCCTCCCTCCCTCTCTTTCTCTCTCTCTTTTTTTTTTCCTTTTTAAATACAAGGTCTCTATATAGCCCTGACTGGTCTGAAACCCACTATGTAGACCAGGATGGCCCTGAACACACAAAGATCTGCCTGCCTCTGACTTCCAAGTGCTGGGGTTAAAGGTGAATGCTATAATGCAAACACACACACACACACACACACACACACACACACACACACACACACA
>NW_026585580.1:2822531-2887782 GCF_907164565.1 Psammomys obesus | reverse complement strand
CACACACACACACACACACACACACACACACACACACACACACACACCTCTAATTGCTAAGTATTCTCTGGTAATGATACAAAAAAGAAACCCATCACCAAGACTGTTTTTCCTTAACCTGCAAGTTAAGGAAGTTAAGCAAGTGCGTGGCAAATTTCCTCTTCAAGATGTTCCTCCAAACAGAATCATCCAAAGCTGATTATTTATTCCTGACCCAGCTTAGTCTAAATTGCCTTTTTTTAAATTAGCTGAATAACTTAGAAAAGTAATTTAAATAGGCTTTCAAGATGTAACTGAATTTTTAGTCAACAGCCATACATACTGAACTTGACCAACATCATTTGATCATGGAAGCTAATCAGGGCTGGACCTGCTTAGTGTTTGGCTAGAAAAATATAAAAACTAGATTCACAGGCTGGAGAGATGGCTCAGCGGTTAGGAGCACTGGCTGCTCTTCCAGAGGACCGGAGTTCAACTCCCAGAACCTACATGGTAGCTAGCTCACGACTGTCTGTAACTCCAGTTCCAGGGAATCTGGCACTGGCATACATGCACGCAAAACACCACTGCATATGAAATAAAAAGAAACAAGTTAAAAAAAAAACTAGATTCATATTTTTCATGATAGTGTATGTTTTTCTTTCTCTGCACCCTAGATAATAAATTCAGCAACTCATAATACATTTCAAAAATAGGAAGCATAAGGATATACAGATTTGTAGTTGGCAATAAAGGACGTTAAGCCTAATGATAGCTTGAGTATAAACGTGTGATTTTATTGTTGTGGCTTTTCTGGCTATTGTATCTATAGTGATGGTTCCAATGTAAAACCTAGGACTATAAAGAACTTTTCTTTTTTTAAAAAAATATTTTTATTTTTTATGTACATTGATATATATAATCTAAAGGTGTCGGATCTTCTGGAACTGGAGTTATAGGCAATGGTGAGCTGCCATGTGAGTGCTGGGAATTGGATCCGGGCTCTCTGTAAGAGCAGCCAGTGCTCTCGACCTCTGACCCATCATCTCTCTAGAAGAACTTTTTCTGGAAGAACATTTTTTCTAGAAGAACTTTTCTATAGGAAATCATATTTGAATGTTTAATTTTGCATTCTGTACTGACACTGGGGATTAGAGCTGCATACATTTTTAAGGGACTTCCAGCAATAATTATATTGTCTTACAAACTCAATCTTTTGAGGGAAAGAAATATTCAGAAGCATGGGCCTTTTCTTTTGTAAAAAGGTCTTGGCAATAATAAGCTTTCCAACACAACTATGAGGCGGCCTCTTATGGCATTCAACATACAGAACAGAAAGTTGTAAACATTTTATAAAGTGGAGGATCTTCAGGAGACATTTCAGTCTTTTAAATTAGGTAATGAATTCACAAGTAACTGAAAAGAAGTTAGAAGTTCACAACCTTAAAAAATTCTACAACTGAAAAAGGCAAGAACTATGAATTTTGATGTTAAGGAAATATGAAAACTGACACACATAAAAACAATAGTTTTATTTGATGCAGGTAAAAATTTTCTTTTATGCAAATTTTAATAACTAGTAAATTACTGTTTAAATAATAACTTGTTATTTGTTACATGACTGGTTATTTTAGACAATATTAGAACACAAATACTGTCATGCAACAAATAATTTAGTTGACAAATCTCTTTTATTTCTATTAACACTATGTTTTAAATCCCTTTCTCTATTCACTAGAGGTGCTATTTCTTTTTGTCCAAGTATGACTTTTCCTTGGAGTTGAAAGTCATTTTGAAATAGAGAAGTATTTGGAAACTGAAACAGGATATGGAATGAGATAGATGGGAAACACAGGAAAGCATCCAATACGACTGACAGATTCTAGGCTTGATAAGTGCGTCTGGAAAAGACACTGCCAGAACCTTGAAGACTGTGAGAAACAATCTCTGCAAAAAGGGAAAAGGGAAGTGGTAAGAGTTCTGTTTGCGCTATGGTGAGCAACAAGATTCATCACGCTACCTAAGAAAAGCAGTCTGATGTGAACCAACCAAAGATACGTGGCTAGAACCGGCTAAAAGACCAGCACTTGAGATAAAGCATGAATTATTAGAAGAATGTGATAGTTGCCCTTATGTGTTTTCTATCACGAAGCTAGTGATAATTAGCATATATATATATATTACAAAAAACCTTAGCGAGCTTAAGGCATATAAAGAGGAGAATAATTCATGAAGTCCTGTCATTGCTGTCACTTGATACTAGATAATTATACTTTACAGGAGTGATTCAGAGGTTTGGTGGTGGGAGGAATGTCTCCTGTCTGACAGATTCTGCCAAGCAAATGCTTTGTCACTTGGGAAACCCAAATAATCTGAGTTGCAATCCGCAAGTAACTGTTTGCACCTTTCACACTGTATTGAAAAAGCTACTTTGCGGTTTAGTCAATTATGTAGTATCAGGAGTTTCTGGAAATATATCATTAAAGACTATGGCACATGTATTATAAAACTGCAGTTATTTTATATAGATTCAAATCATCTCCTTTAATAATTCACTAAGATCTCCATTCAAGAGCCAGATGAAAGCAGCATTATCAGCTTAAAAAAAAAAAAGAAAGAAATTCATACACTTATTATTCTGTAGCTCAGGCTGGCCCCGGGGTATCTAGTGCAGCAATTATAGGTGAGAACCGTGAAACACAGTTGAATACTTCCGTTTTAACTGGCAGATTGGCATGGTCACTTGTCTTATCTCAGGCTTTTCCTAGAAAGGCCACAGCCATGAAGCCATGAAATAACACCACAACGTTATGAAGTAATATATTTGCCCTTTGGGCTTGTAGCTGTTGTACCCATAAAGGAAGTGCTATGCTTAAACTTAGCCTTACTCGATCTCATATTTGCTGTTCTTTAACTTCTAAAGACAACTTAACCATTGTGTACTGTGTTCGCCCCCTATCTTAGGGTCTATGACTGTCTATAGAACAAAAAAGTGATTGCACTGGAGGAGTCATTTATGGAAATGTTAACAGGTTGGTTATCATAGCATAACTGATTCATTCCAATCTTGTTTAAAATTTGTTCAAAACCGAAGAAAGGGCAATGGTTTAAATCATATTTAACACCCGTTTTCAAAGGGCCTAAGGTACAAGGCAACATCACCACTGCCTAGTGAACAGAAAAGTTTCGTTCATCTTTACTGTAGCAACATATACATAGTATTTGCCATTTTAACTATTTTTAGCTGCAGAGATGAATGGCCCACGTTCACTCGCATTGTATATAACCGTTCCCACTCTCCGTCTTCCCAATGCACTTTTAAATCACAAGCTGTGTTAAGTGTTACAGCTCTGAGGGGGATTTACAGCTGTTGAGGAAATTCTCAACTTTGCTTTAGTCACACGCAGACGCTTTACGCCCTAATATAAACGTTCTGTTGCGACAAGAGAATGAGGCTAAGCAATGAAGGACTATTTTCCGTGGGCTCCTGTCAATGGAACGTAAGATCTGAAGGCTTCTGTTTAGATGTCATCAATTAAGAAGCTAAGGGATCAGCATGCTCGCACAGCCACACCACGAATGGACCCCCAAGGGCGACCCCCTTCAGCAGCTCCCTTGCCCAATTGCCCTAACAGAGGCGCAGGGGCCAGCTCCAGCCACGGCTGCAAGCAGAGAAGTGAAGGAGAAAGGATGACTTCCAGAGAAATCTCTACAGTCCTCAACCGTCCCCTGGGGCCTCTTCCGGCCTCCTTTAACCCTTGACCAGACGTCCACACCATCCCTCCAGCTCCCACCCGGCCGGGGCTCGCGCTCTTTATTGACGCAGGGCCTCCGTTCTCGCGGGATCTCGGGAGCGCGAGCTGGGAAGGAAGGGAGAACAAATCTTGAAATCTGGGTTGGCGCCGGCCGGGCCCCAGCAGCTGGGGCTCCGTGGGGGCGGGGCGCGGAGCCCTTCGGGGGCGTGGCCTCGCCTCGGAGAGGGCGGGACGTTGCTGGAGGGGGGAGGGGAGAGCGCCAGGGGCGGGGCCGCGGGCCGGGACCTGTTGAACGCAGGTAGCGCTCCCCAGCCGCGCTCCCTCGGGACCGGGGCGACTGCGCATGCTCGCCGGCGGCGCTGGGCCGGGAGCCGAGCGCCCGTGACGAACCGACGCCCGGCTTGCGGTGGCTGCGGTGGCTGCGGTGGCTGCGATGGCGATGTGAGTGGGCCCGGGGCGGGATGGTGCTGACCCGGGGGAGGACGCCTTCCAGCCGGACGCGGGGCTCCTCCTCCGTCGCACAGGCGCGAGCCGAGGCCGCGAGGCTGGAGAGGTGAGCCCCCCGCCGCCCGCGCGCGACTCCCGCTCGGCCCCGGGACCCCGGCCGCTCCGGATCGCAAGCGGCCTCCTGGCCTCGGCCGCCTCTCTCGCCCTGGCCTCGGCCGGCTGCCCGGCGGTCGGAGCCCGCCTGGGCCCGCCTGAAGGTCGGCAGGGACGCGAGGGGCGCGGCGCGCCGGCGGGGGCTCCCGGCCGGCCCTTCCCGCACCTCGCGCCCGCCGTCCCGCCCGCCCTCCGGCCCGCTCCGTCGCCGCCGCCCGGCCCCTCGACCCTCCGTCGCTCGCACCCGCGCGCCGCGGTGGCCCCCGTGGTCCCCCTGGGTCGGTCCTGCTCTGCGCAGTTTGCTTCCCCCGACCGTGCGTCTCCAGTCGCAAACCTCTTGGTCGCCGCTGGCCGGTTTTCCTCAGTGTTACATTAATTTCCCCCCTTGGGTACTTCATCCCAGCTCTTTTGTTAGTTGTTGACTTATGGGAGGCGGGGTGTTTGGCTTTTTGCTTGTTTTGTTGTTGCGCTTAAACATCCTTTTGCAGTAGTGGTCTTTCTGCGTTCCACCTTGCCTTTAGAGACCCTCACTCTCTTACCTCTCTTTTGGTACCCTGCTTCATTACTTTCTGTCCAGTGGCTCCTATCCTCAGTACTGAACCGATTTCTATTCTCTAATGTTGGTTTTTCTTTCTTTCTTTTTTCATCCATAAAACTCCTTTTTCCTGTTTGTATGGAACCTCTTCATTCAGTGCATTTGTCTTACTTTTTATTACATCCCTAACGAGTTGTAACACGCTCTCATCTCTCCTGCTTTCTACGAAAGTATCCCTACTACTGCCCAGTATCCCTAGTGCAGTTTCCACATCGATCAGTCTATTCATCTTTCTTCACCAGAAATTTATCATCTAAAGAATGGCACTTCATTTTATCGAATTTTTAAGAATTATGTAGACCAGTCATGTTGTGAGAAGCAGTCTGGCTATTTATAAAGAGTTAAGATTTGCCAAAAGTTGATGCTCCAGTAAGTAATAGTTGTCCAGGAAGAAATCTAAAATGAAGTCTAACCAAAATTATTATATAAAATGTATCGATTTGGTGTTTTACACTCAGGATTACAGTTGTTTGCATCATTTGAGTCTGTTCTCTTTAATAAATGCATACAGTTTCTGCTAACAAGAATAGGAAACTGCTCACTGAGAAGGAACAAAGGAGCATAGAGGTATTAGTTTTTTGAATTGGGCAAAAGAACTTAATAAATACATTTGGGAGCTTTTCTTCCCTTCATTTCTATCCAGGTCTAATTTAAATGAAACTCCTGTTTCTCTGTTAATAATGGTGTAGCATCATCTTCAGGAGGCATCTGCTGAGACACTTGTTTTCAGTAAAGTTTGCCTTTTTTCTAGGGTTGAAGACCAGCTGGAATATGTATTTCGTTCTGGAATCTCCTACAAACAACCTACAAACAATATGTTCTTCCTAATGTTATCTGTGCCAGGTAGGAATTACATTTTTCTATCTCCATGTTAAAAGGAAAACGATCACGGCAGAGAAAAAAGGAAGGTGTTATTAAACCACATTTCTCTTAGAAGAGCTTGATGAAGTGAATAATTCTTTTTACATTTTACATTTTAAATGCTTTCTCAAATGCAAATCAATCATGGCTGTTTCTCAAAGATGCTTGTTCTTCTTCAAAAGCAGGTTTTTATTTGTAGGGAAATGTCCATTAGGAAGTCACCATCTACAAAGTCTTGGTATTACAGTGAGCTACTGTTACTTGAAATGAAATGAGTCTATGCTATTCAGCAGGCGCAGGACTAAATGTCAAAAGATTTGAACCCACAGAATAACTCAGTGGTGGTTTGAAGAAGCCACTTAACATCTACCTCACTGTCTCCACTGAGTAATAATGCTGGCAACCCAGTAATCTGTCTGTAGTCACCACTCATCATTCAAACATGCTTATGGACACCACAGACAAAAATTACTGTGTAAATACATAATTTTTGTTTGTTTAATTATAGGCTAGTAACAATAAAGTTGACTACTTAAATCCCTTAAGAACAAGCTAAACAGTTTGATATCTTTTTAAAATATCTTTTTTTAACAGAATATATTTAGAATACTAGTGCTCCACGGACCAGCTTAAGTTAGTTAATGTTCAGACACAGTGAGCAGGCATTGGCTTATACAGTATGTAAAACGGATGAGTTGTTTGCCAGGAGTTGATACTGAAAGGAACTGTAAGAGTCCTATCTTTAGTGACTCCCTAGTTTTCTGTTGTCTTTATGTCCACATTAATTTCTGTAAACTGTAGCCCCTTGAGACTTATGGGCCACGAGAGATTGTTTAGGAATTATAAAAGGCAAGGATTCCCTTTGCTTTGTGGTCTTTCTGAGTGTTTACTTAAGTAGGCAAGTAGAAATAGAGCTTAGACATTTAGGGTGGAGCTAGAGCTTAGACATTTAAGGTGGAGATAGCTTAGACATTTAAGGTGGAGATAGAGCTTAGACATTCATGGTGGAGATTGAGCATAGACATTTAAGGTGAGTAGGGTTGGTTTGTTTTGACTGTCAGGAAGAAGGGATGACTAGGAACCAGATGCTGTGATAGAGAGCATCCTTAATGGATCCAGAGGTTTTCACAAAAAGTTACAAGGCACATGGTAGGCGTGCATGTTCTCAGAAGCTTAGTGAGGCACCTCCACAGTAGTTGCATATTTGAAGGCTTGGCAGTTCTTAACATGCACCGGCATGCTTAGTCAGCAAGGGTATGCTAGACAAAAAAACTAACCTCTTTAATAGAATTATAAAGGTACCAGGAATGCTGTGCCATTAAAGTATATCTCCTACTTAGATAACCTCTTATATAGTTCCTGTTTTTATGAGGTCAACTTTGTGAATACTCTCTCAACCAAGAAGCGGTTCTGAGAAAATTATAGTGTATAGTTCCTTTTATGGAGTTACATTACACCAGTCAGAACACAGAAAGTTTCTTAAGTATCTTGTAAATATAGTAGTCTAGGTTTGACCAAATATAGTTGGTTCTTAATAGGCATCTAGAACATTTATGTTAAGTTTCACTCACATGTCTTCTAGCATCAGTTAATTTAGTCTGACCTAAAGTTGGTATTCCTTTATTGAATACCTTTGAGGTTACCTCATAGAATGCAAGTACATCATTCTAATTGCTTTTAGAAAAGTGGTGACTGTCACATGTGATCATTGATGTGTTCAAGCTGCCAGTAAGTTATAACTTGGAAATGCTGCTCTTCCCCTTCATGTACAAGTAACACAGTTAGGGATTATCACTATGACAGTGTAAGACCACCGAAGCCTGTGTACTCCCAGCTATTACTTTTGTCTTTTGGAATTGAGAGCTCTTCTCAAACTCTTCTCATCCTTGCTCAGCTTTACGACATAAAAGTATTCTCCTGTTCAGTTGGACAAGGATATAACGCAGGCTTTCACCAGCTCCTTCAAGTTAAGTCCGTAGCTTCGTTGCCACTATATAGTAATGTAATGCTTGTAGAAGAGTTTTGAAATAGCCCTCATAAAATCATTCTCCATTGTAATCTTTTGTGTTATAAGTGAAGGTTTTTTTCAGGTTGTACACTTGAAAAATATAATTATAACTAGTTTTATTTGATCTGTATTTGGAATAGATATTTTCTTGAATAGATTAATATTTAAAGGTTATAATAAAAATCATACTGTCAGCTATTTATTGAGCATCGTGCACCAAATACTGTGTTTAGTGCTTTTGTGTATATTACCTTTTAAGCATTATTTTTTTCAGATAGGAATCGTAAAATTAATTCCATTTGAGAAAACAGGTTTAAGTCTGAATTAGAATCCAGGTATGATATCAGAGTTGCTAGTAAAATTGCAACTACAAGGAAGCACAGGATATCAAGAAAACAGTATTTCTTAAAATATTTTTCTAGAAAGTTGTGGTTCTTTTTACTCTGGTTTTGAGTCTTGTTTTCGGTTGAGATAACGAAAAAAAAAAATTCAAGCACTATTGAGCAGATCCCTGAACTAGACATTAGAGGATCACTGTGGTATGGTAGGCTTTTGCAGCTTTGGCCCTTCTGAAGTCTTAAAAGTTTATAATAGAGTAATATGTTCAAAAGCAATCTATCCTGTGGTGTTGGCAGGATTGTTTTTACATTAATGTATCCTTAAGTTTCTATGAACTGCTTTTAATAAATCCAGTATTCCTATTGTCCAAATAAAATGGAGGTGGGGTTTTTCCATTGTCACATGAAAAGTTCTTTGTTTATTCCATTTTCATGTATAGAAGAAAACATGGAGAAACTCTCAGGATAACTAATGCTTCCTACTGTATTGTTTGCTTTAACTGACACAGTTTTCTAATATCAACAGTGTTCCTTTTGTTGATTTTTTTAAAGAGTACCTACTGAATAGACATGTCAGTTCTAATATTAGTAATAATGCATGTCATTTTTAATAGTCAGCTGTTTAAACACAAGCTTTAAAGAAACCAGAAAAGACAGTCTCTTCAGAGTATGCTTTTGTTTGTATGGGTATGAGAGCTTTTAAGGATATCATAGGAAATACTGTTGATTACGTGGGAGACTGAATATAGTTAATTTAGTAAGTGTAATATTTACCATTAGTGTTGCAATCTGATTTTTCCTCTGGTGGGCATATTTATCTATGGTTTTAGGATCACTATTTCTTACAACAGTGCTGGTGTGGATTTTAGAGTATTTTACGTACAGGCACTGGGGCTGAACACATTTTAGTTCTTTGGTTTTTTGTTTTTTTTTTTTTATATCCTTTCTATGTAACCTTGGAATAGTTACACAGACATTTTGTGAACCTATGTGTAACTGGAAATCTTAATTTCCAGACTTAAAAGGAAAAATAAGTCAAATAGCATAATTAAAGGCACCAGTGTAGGGTTTGCTGCACCAAATTGTAAGTTCCTATATTTGCTTTTATTTTATTTTGCTGTTTGGTCTATATTTGGTGTCACTGGTAGAGAACAAAGCTTTCCAGAAACACATGTCTGTCAAGTTATTCTTCCCTTTCAAAGGTCTGTTCTCTCTCCTCCCCAAAGAAGAGAGTCTAATTTTCTATTTTAAATTTTCTGTAATTCATGCAGTGTGCAAATAGCTGCTAAAAATGTTAATTCAAAGTTTACTTTGATAAATGAGGAATGCCAGCAAAAATTTCTAGATATATGTTTTTCGTTGCTTAAAGTGTCCTCTTTATTGTAACAACTCCCATAAGCTGGCGCTGTGAGTCACCCTTTTTAATGAGTGGCATTACTGCGAGTTATGTCCACGCAAATGATTCTAGTCTGAGTGGTGGTGATCCTTAGAGGCTGGTGCTTGCCAGGTGGCTGGGCCGTTTAAAGCAGGCTCTGACTCAGTACAAGCAGAGTTAGTACCTGCAAGAAGCTTGCAATGATGGGTAGGGTGTCATGGCCTCAGCCGACCAGAAAACGAACTGCATAAAAACCCAAGAAATAAGACTTGCTCGTATATTCGGAATTAGCCAGCCAGTGCATGCTTAATCCCATGACCAGAATTTACACCTGATAGCAGATGTCAGCAGCTGATCATTTTTCAGTGTATGTGCTGTGGTGTATGACTTGGTCAAGATTAGCTCAAAACATCTATGTAAATTTAGAGTTCTAAATTTAGGTTGAAACTTAGGAAAGCTAAGCATTCCTACCAGCAGGAGGACCATCTTCCCATTGCTTGGTGGGCTGCAAACAGGATTCTTAAAAACCACTTTGTGTTGCTCACAAGAAAACAGCATTCTGAAGACTTCTAGGGTTCCTCCTATTTAAGGCTTCCCAGTTATTTCTTTTGAGAAACCCAAGGAAACTGACATGAGTTTTATTTTCACCACTATTAGATGCATTGAGGTAACCCCATTCTGACCTCATTAGAAAATGTCTCTATCATATTTCTAATTAACATACTTAACTTTAACTATGTGTTTTGGCTATTCTTCCTGTTGTTGGTTGCAGTTCCCAAATGTCAGTCTCAGTTCCCAGTTGTTTAGGAGAATGTGAGTGACTCTGCTGTCCCTTCATTTGATAGCAGTTTCTATGTCTGTCTTAATATGAGCCTCTCACTCCAGTGAGTATGAACTTCTGATAACAGTGGAGCTCCTGAAAAGCAAGCTTAACTATGGTAGATAGTATTTAGCTGGAAAAATAATGAACTTTTTCACAGTACTGGAATAAAAAGTAATCCTTGTTTTATGAGAAAATGACACATTACTTGCTAACAAGGAGCCTTTCAAGGAGTTTTTTTAAATTCTTTTCTGTGGGTGGTATCATTATTTAGACTATCACTATTACAGGTTCTGATCCCATTTGTCTTATAGTGTCTAAGTTACAAGTAGAATTACCAGCAGAAACCTGCAACGTTTAGTGGAATGTGGTTCTGTATCTTGGGGCTGACAAGGAGTATTGCATCTCTAATTTGTTCAACTCCTTTTCTATCTTCCTTAGTAAACAGAGCATCCCTTAGGGAGGCTAGGATCCCACAGTGGAAGAGTTGCAGCTGCTCCTTGATTTCTGTGAGCAGTTAATTTCTGTGGTCTCCAGTCCATCTTGAGGGAACTCTGAGCTTTGCCTTGCAGTTTCAGGTGCTTCCACATCTGTGGGGAGTGTCGAGATAAGCCTTCTGGAGGGATATAGGAAATGGCGAGTGAAGCATCAGCGACCCCAACTCCTCGAAAGGTCCTGGCCCACCGCACACAGTGTCGATCCACTAGGGACTCCTAGCCCACTAGTGAAGTCTCAGAATGGATCCAAGGGTAGGGCCGTGACTGCTTCCCCCTTGACTTAAGTCTAAGGTGACCTTGTCCCCTCCCCGCAATATTTCCTTATAGTTATACCACCCTGATTGGTTTTTATTGGTGCTTGAGACTAGCATGGGGTGGTCTGATTGGCCTTTCAATCGTTTAAAGGCTTTTATGTTGGACAATAAAGTTAGAGCTGCATCTTGAGTCTAGTCTCTGGAACCTGATTCCTGGGATTCTGCGTGGGCTGTCTTGCCACTCACCCACCTTCCCTTACACATACCCATAGTACTCCAAAACATTAACGCCTGCTGAGTTGAGAGTATTTTAGGATCAGTGTGGATGATGTAGGAACATTTCTTGCAGTTGCCTAACGTCCATCCCTTGGCAGTAACTTGGTGCTGATAGCTGTCTCAACTGCTCTGATGGGAAGTTGGTATCTTGATTTCTTAAAAGCTGTGCCTGGCAGTACTATGTATTACTTTGGTACTACTTCTGGGTTATTTTGTGTACACACTGTAGCCACGTAAAGACACAGCTTCATAGGAGTGACTGATAAACAGTTTTGAGGACATGTCACTTAAAGTTTTCTAGTAAGCTTGTATTGTAAACACAAGTGAAATTAGAATGGCTGGTAAGATGGTTCAATACATGAAGACACTTGCTCACAGTCTGATGACCTGAAATCCACACAGCAGAAGGAGTGAATTTATTCCTGCAAGTTGTAATCTGTCCTCCTCATGTGTGCCATCACTGTGTGCCCTGCATATTAAATGCATAAAAATGCTGAAGAAAGTGGAGGAAAACAGGTACAATTAATTCTAATCCAAAATATTACTTAAGATGTGCCAGTATATAAGTTCTGGAGAGATGGCTTGGTGGTGGTTAAGAATACTTGCTACTCTTGCAGAGAACTAGTGTTCGGTCGTCAGCACCCATAACAGGCAGCTCACAGCCACCAGGGGGTCTGGCCCCTGTGTGTTCCGCTGTGCAAGTACCCACATACACATACAAATCAAAAGTTTTCAATGTTTTTAAAAGACATATTGTTCTGAGTAGTTTTATGTCAACCTGACACAAGCTGTAGTTACCTGAAAGGAGGAAACCTAAACTGAGAAAACACCTTCAAAAGATCTAGCCATAGGGTATTTCTGAATTAGCAATTGATGGGGGAGGACCCAGCCCATTGTGGATGGGCCCATCCCTGGGCTGGTGGTCCTGAGTTCTGTAAGAAAGCAGGCTGAATGATCCATGGAAAGCAAGCCAATAAGCAGCACCCCTCCATGGTGATGTATCAAATCCTGCCTCAGCTTTCTGTTCTGTGTGAGTTCCAACTTCTCTCGATGATGAACAGTGAAATGGAGGTGTAAACCAAGTAAATCCTTTCCTCTCCAACTTGCTTTTTGGTCATAGAAACTCTTAATTAAGATACTATATCAGTACAAAATGAGATATTTACATGATTTTTATATTGTCTTCAAAATTCACTATATGTATCATGAAGCTACAGTATATTTTAGTATTCCTTTGTTTTTGGAAAAAGAGCTCACTGTACAGCCCTGGCTAGCCTGGAACTATCTATGTAAACCAGGCTGGCCCCAAACTCACAGAGATCTCCTGCCTCTGCCTCCCAAGTGCTAGAATTAAAGGTGTATACTACCATGCCCAGGCCTAAGATTTTTAATATTCTACATATAATGTTTAAAATATTAGGACTGTAAATTAAGAAATTATTTCTTCCGTCATACTAAGGCTCTGTTTTGTTGTGGTCTCCATGTTGGACACATTTCAGAAAGAACAAAAATGACTTTTAGATTTATCACTGGGTTTTTATTTTTCTTTGAAAAAAAATTAACTTTTCCTGAGGTATTACAAGGAATTTTTTTCTCCCTGCTTATCAGCTTTGCTTGGGAGAGTTGGGGTCATCCTTTCTAATCTCCATAGGGGCTTTTCAGCATGGATTTCTCACTGAGCATCAGAGTCATCTCCTTGTTTGGACTGGGATTTACTACAGGTTGCTTAGCTGACTTAGGAAATGTTGCAGAATGGATTCCTGTTTGATTGGTCTCTAGATTATTGAGTTTTACATTCTGTTTTGCCATTGCTAGAAGAGTAAACCATTCAGTCTCAGATAAGTCAGCTGATTCTGATAATGTCACAGGCCAGGCTTGAATTGATGGGCTCTGAGCCAGCCCTAGGCTGTGACTTCAGGAAGATACCTGAACTGAAGAACACTCTATGCATAATTGTGGTAAAAGGAAAGAAGTCCTTTCTGACAATTTTGTTACTTAAGAAAGGACAGACAAGGACTTGTGAGTAGTGTAAAAATCTGTACAAATTAGAAATCCATAGAATGAATTTGCATTTCTTGAATTTGGTTTGCAGTGCACAATTTTTGGTCTTTTTATTTTTTTATTTTTTTTTTTATGAGTTGACAGCATTTAAAAATAAGATTTCACCTTTAGGAGAAAAAAAATAGCTTCCCACTTTCTCTTGAGAATAAGCCATCAGTAATGGATACAAAGAATGGACTGGAGATCACAAAAAATGTTTGAATCCTCTTGAAGAGAGCCAGGAAGGATGGAGCCAGGCGGCATTTGCTTAGCATTTCATAGACCGGGGATAGAGACTAGTTTGTGTCAAGAGAAAATACTCTGAAAATACTAAATTTTTCTTTCTTTTTTCACGCTTTTACCTTTTCCTTAAGTTCTTTGGTAAAAGTAAAAAGACTGTGCTTTTGAGGGTGACAGTGTAAGTCGGAGTGATTTCTAAGCATCGTGTACACACTTGTATGCATATATATGCATTTTTAAAGGTTGCTCAATGAAAAGGAAAGGATTTAAGAAAAGGAGGCCACACAATATAGCAAAAAGCACAGCAGAGTATAGGAACTGGAGTAGAGGGAACTTCTGAACATACACTAATAAGGGAACTTATTCATCAGTGCCTGTTTTCAGCATACCCATTTCATAAGTCCTTTCTCCTGATTGGTTTATTTTAAATAGAAAAATAATAATTTCTATTTTTAGAATATTTAATATTAATATCTTAAATGTTCTCTAAAATTACATTTGAGTTCCTTCTATGTATATGAACCAGTAAACAGAGTAACCAAAATTTCCTTTTTTACAGAGGTTTGTGTTTTAGATGTAATAAAGGATAAGAAGGCTGGATTTGGCAGCTCATGCTTACACTTGAGTTATTTGGAGGAAGAAGTAGAAAAAAAATGGGAATTCAAGACCAGCCTGGGCTATAATAATGACACAGTTTTATTTAAAAAGTAGTAGGTCAAGTTTTCAATATTTTAAAGGGACATAAGTACTTAGGAACCAAGTAGGGTGTGGCAGAAACAGAGTTATCCCTGTAGATAATGTGGCCAGGGAGGCCTAATTGAGAAGCTGATATTTGAGTCTAGCCTAAGCGAAGTCATGTACATAAGTGGATGGAAGAGTGCTCCAGAGAAAAGTGAATACAAAGACTTTGGGGGCCATCTAGTGTGCTTGAGAAATAGACAGGAATGAAGTATTGCTGGAGTGGGCAGACTGCTAAGAGATGAGGTCAGAGATACTATGAAAGAACCACATGCAAGGGTATAAATTAAATGCATTTACAGTATCAAAGACTCATAAGACGAAAGGACTGAGCAATGTCTAGGCAGCTAAGGTACTCTGGAATCCAGAATCCTTCCCTTCTTTTGCCAGTTTTTAAAGAGTTTTGTCTTAATCTTTGTGATCAAAACTAGATCACTGTCAAGAAAGTATTCCTGCCTAGAAAAGTGAAAGAAGGTGAAGTTCAGGGCAAATAATTTTCTTTTTAAACAAGTTAGTCAGTTGCACGCTTCACTTCAGTTTATATTCCGTGAGTACAGTGAGTTGGCCATGTCGCACGGGTAGGATAACTTGGCATCAAGAGAGATTGAGAAAGAGTCTTGGGCTGGGTGACTATTTGGCTTGGAAAGGAGAAAAGAAATGACATGCAGTGTCAGCTGCTCTAGCCATCCAGGAATCCATGCGTAACCTGTCAAAATCCCATGACCTCCCTTCCTATAAAGAAAAAAAATGAAACAAAACAAAATCCCAAAATAAATAAGAGCCTTCTATGTATTACTGGGCGATCAGCAAATCCAGCTACCTAGAAGTAAAACACCTTTCTGCTCCACCCCCATCCTTCCTAGACTTGCCAGGATTTTATAATAAAATTAGAAACAGAGTAGTAAAAAGTCTCTCATTTGGGAAAACAAACAGGAAACACTTTCTAGTTGAGAGAAATGCTGGACTGGAATGGTGAAGATACCATGTCCTGGCAATGGAGGAATCCTGCAGTTCTGATTTCTGCCATGAATGCCTATGTTCATTGCATTACGAGCCCTATACTTGCTTTCTGGATACTTCTTCCTTATGTTAACCTCCATGTAGTTTTCATAGCCATCTATAGCTTCCTGCTCTTGCAGATTGCATAACTTACAAGTTACAAAGTCACAGGCTTACAGGTTATTTCTTTGACAAATACTGTTCTGTAAAAGCAACAACAACAAAAACCCATAGTAGGATTTTTATGACTTTTCTATTCTATTTTCTGCGACAGTGACTCAGTAAACTTCTTTTGTGGATGTGGTTCATATGCTTGCCCTTTCTCTCTATACACCTACTTTGTTTTAATAGCCTTATTCAAGTGAGATTCAGCTTTTATCTCTCATTTTAGTGACCATTGTTTTTAAACCACATGTAATAACAGGCATTTGTAGGAAGCATACACCCTTAAACTAACCTTAACTTGTTTTGTCAAAAATGGTTAAAGTTCCTTAGAGAGATGTACTAACTCTCCTTCAGTATGCTGGAGTACTTGGCTGCACGTCCCCAGTTTCTGCTCTTTCATTTCCTTTCATCTTTGCTTACGAACTAGCCAGATTCAACACCCAAAGAGTCACCAACACAACAAGTGTTGTGATTCTTTTCAGCTACTTTTCTGGGGCTCTGCATTTAGAGGGAAACCTAGTTCTGGAGGTTATTGTAGACAGTTCTTTTGCCCTGTGTAAGTAGGAGACTATCAGTATTTTAGTAGTATGTGTCCTTGTTGCCTGGTAATTATTAAGCTAATGCCATGTATTTTAGGATTTTGTTGCAAGTGTACCCTATTTTTGGTAATTATTGGTTCATAAGTTTTGGGAGTCTAAATATGCTTCCCATATTAAATTATTTTTTAATGATTTATTTCTTTATTGTGTGTCAGTGTTTTGCCCATATAGATATCTGTGTGAGCTGGAGTTACAGACAGTTGTTATCTGCCATGTGGGTGCTGGGACTTGAACTCAGGTCCTCTGGAAGAACAGCCAATGCTCCTAACTGCCGAGCTGTCCCTTCAGCCTCATATGAAATTCTGTACATAAGAAAAGCCCAATTATTATGACCGGATCCCAAAATGAAAGGAGCTTAAACTAGGTTAAAGTTTCTCTCATCCCTGTAATAGGCCTACCACTGTTTGATGTGCAGTGAGTGTTATCTAGGTACCTTAAAGGGGATGAAGATAGAAGGACGATAGCATCTTGGAACCAATGTCATAAAGACTAAATGTGACTCTTGTACTATACTCTATGTGCTTGATGCTTTTTGTGTGATTGCTGAGCCCACTGGCATCCAGAACTGACCTAACTTTTATGAAGTGGGGGGATCTCTTATCTAAAGATACATTGATTTAATGTACATTAATCTTTATTGTAATTGATGAGATTACTTAAGTAGCAGTCTTAGGACTTGGCACAGTCTACACCATCATGACAGAATGAAAAAAAAGTAAAGGATGAACATGAGCCTCACTTCAGTGTTTTTGGAACCTAACACAGTTAATGGTAACGTCAGAAGTTTTTTCATCTATATACTTGAAATGTTAGAAAAGCATAGTTGGGCAGCCTTTTGTCATTATTTTAAATAGTATATTTTTCTTCATACATGTCTGTACAAAATATGTGAAATTAAAAAAATCACTACTTCGTTATTTTAAATGAAGAGTTCTCTATCTTAGAAATTAAGATAGGTCTCTAATGTCTTAGGTATTCACTGAGAAGTGTTTTCTGAGCCACTGAACTAAGAAAGTACACAGTATAGTACTGTGTTATCTATGTTATTTGAGTCCTTAATAGAAATACATAATAGTTAGTGATAAAGTTTTAATCTATTCCCAAGCTTTAAGGAGTATTTAAGTCCTGTGTAAATTGTGAGTATTAAGTAATAAAACATAGGTTCTTTTTTTTTTTTTTGAAACATAGGTACTTTTAAGACTTTTTATCTATAATTTTGAGATTTTATTGTTTCTTTCTCATAGGGGGAACAATATATTTTTAACAACAAGAACCAGTAACCGGAAATACAAGATTGGTTATTTAATAATATAAAATGAAGATTTGATCAGCAGAGGTAAGCATATGGCATTTCTTTTTCACTTATTTCATTATAGGTTGGAATACTTGCTAAATTTCAGGGAAGTACTTTAAGAGCTGTGAAGGCTTGGAGATTTTCCTATGCTTGCATGCTAATGAGTTGCTTGCCATCGTGCCATAGGTTGACAGAAGACATTGGCCTCACCAGTCAAAGACAAAGATTGTTTATACTCACAGCACTGATAGTGCCAGATGACATCTACACAGGAGTAAATGATATTACACGAGAGGAACCCCGAGACTTTGATAATGGACAGTGGATCCATTTCTGCTTTGGAAGGCTTTACTTTGTAGAAGAGTAGGCAGATCTGTCCTTTGTTCTAATGTAAGACACTATCTCTGGCTTTTAAGATGTATGCAGGTGTCCTGGGGTACATAGCCTGGAACAAAGGCTATCAGTACTCCTGTGTTAGTAAGAGGTGCCGAGATACCAGAAATCAGTGGAGACTCTTTCCAAACCTTTATTTTCTCTAAATTGCTTTTTAAAATATGAGCTCTTGGTAAGGATGTTTGTTATTTTGGGGGATAGTGAAGGTAGAAACCACTGAAACAATAACACTAAATGGCTGTTTAACATGTTCCCGGTGTAATAGTTACAGTTAAAATAATCTCATTTACACTTATTGGCTTAAATATTTATCAGAAAATTATCTGAAATAAGCAGATTAGAAAATATGCATGTCAAGGCACAAATTTTATAAAAATTCTACTAACACAAAACCATATATTTTAAGATGTGACTGTTTTCATTTTCAGTTGTCTATGCCCTTTTTGTCTTAATGTCTGTGAAAATGAAATTTTAGGCTTTTATATGAAAGGGATTTTTTAAATTCAAAAATGCTTTGTTCTTTAAGAAATACTTCTTCACTTAACAAAAAAAAAAAATTATTCATGTATTATCATATGGATGTCATCAGGGGAAACAAATGTTAGAAAAGCTTCAAACCCAATGAGTTTTAAGTAGTAAAGGTAGTTCTGCTGTTTGCTAGTCTTTGGATTCTGGTACTACTTAGTTGGATTAAGTTAAGTTAGGCTTATAAATTGCCATTTCTGTTGTGTTTCTCATGACTCCCCCTTTTTAACTAGGGTGCTATTACCAGAATTGTCCTCTGGGTATAAATTAAAAATGACTGAAGTTCAAGCAATGGTAGAATTCTCCGTGGAGCTAAACAAGTTCTACAACGTGGATTTATTCCAAAGAGGGTATGCATTTTATATTTATAGTAAGAATTTAATTGCAGGTTTTGTTCCAGTATATACAGAATAAAACAATGAGCTATATTCAGGTGATTATACCCTTTAAGTAATTTCATATAACTAGATATTTGGGTATTATGTATATGGGTGTAGTGATAATGCTGAATATATTTAATATGTATTTGTGACTTTGTATTGATCATTGAGAGGATGCTTTAATGAAAATGTTATCATTTTTACTGTTTAAAGGTATAGTGGATAATAGAGGAAAGTTATTTACAAAGAAGCAGCTAAGTAGTAATACAAAGCCTATATGATGAAGCTTCGGTAGCTATAGGAAAGTCTATAGAAATCAAGCTGGGCATTTTTCTGAGTGTATACATTAGCAAAGTCATTACAGTCATATTAGCAGTGACAGGAAAACACAGCCCACCACTGTTGTGCAGCCTCAGCAGTTTCCTTCCCGACTTAGAGATCTCCATTCAGGGAAAGCCAGTTCTTTTATGCTTTGCAAAAAAGTTTTCCTTAGTGAGCCAGCGTAAAGCAGTTATTTACAAAGGTTAATAAGACAAAGGAGAATGTACTCTCAAGAGTTGACATTTTTTAATTAATAAAAATAATTAAAAAAAAAAAACAAAAATGAACAAAAAAAGGGAGGGAGCTACAGGGAAATACAAAGTGAATAAGCTGTAATTAATGAAAATAAAAATAATTTAAAAAACCAAAGAGTTGGCATTTAAGAGAAATAATTGTTAAGGAAAATTGTAGTCCATATCCGAGTCATGAATGTGAACTTCTCAAAAGAAAGCCTTGTTTCAGTGTCATTACAGGCCTGTCTCTAGGATTGTTTCTCAGTTACATGTGGAAAGCACATAATTGACAACATGGTTTAAAGATTAAGCAAGGCTTAAATTTTAAGTTAAACATTTAGGAAAATTATATGAGCTGGCTTACCTTTCTGTTTACAAAAATTTCTTCTTGTAAATGAAAATTTAAGAAGGTTTTTGGGTGCTTTGTTTAGGTTTAGTGGTGTGAAAGAAGTATTAAGACAGTGAACTTCAGGATTACAAAGACCCTTGCCCTAAATAATCATAGTTTATTTGCTGTTTAAGATTTTGTTCTCTTGTGTGTGTGTGTTTGTGCATGTACATGCAGGGCCCACAGAGGCCAGAAGAGGGCTTCAGATCCCCTGGAGCTGAACTTACAGATGGTTGTGAGCCACATGATGCAGAAGCTGGGACCTGAACTTGGGTCCTTTGCAAGAGCACCACTTTCTTTAACTGCTAAGCATCTCTCCAGCCTCTTTGTTTTTAGCATCCTTGTTTGAAAGGACTTAGGAAAACAGGCATTATCTCTGTAGGCAATTTTGGCTTTATTCTGAAGTTTCTTGACTTTCAGCAGGAAAAGCCAACTAGATCCTAGGTTGAGGAACTTCTTTCTCCCTTTGTGTCCCTTCCTTTTTTTCCTTTCTGTTTATCCTGCCTGAGAGATAGGATTAAAATGCAGGTAAGACTTAAGTAGGCAAAGAGTGAAATGATAGAGCCAAGTCTTAGAAATAGGAACATATTATTTATTGATTTTGTTTGTTTGTTTATTGGTCTGTTTTTTTGTTTGAGATAGTTTCTTGCTACATATCCCTGGCTGACTTTAAACTCAGGATAGTTCTTGTTCATCAGTCTCCCAAGTACTGGGATTATTATGGGTCACCACTATGTGACTGTTATTTTTTAAGGGTTTTTAGGAAGTTAGATATTTTCTGAAATTCAAAAAGAAAGGCAAACTGTGTTTGTGATAGCTTTTAGTACCTGGAGATAAGTTGACAGTGTGGATTTAGCTAACAGTAGGTCATTTCCAAGTGAGAATAGAATTATTATTACTAGTACTTAAAAGTAATTGTCAACATGGTATCTTAGTTATTTTTCTATTGCTGTGATTAAACACCATTAATAAGGCTACTTATAAAAAGCACTTAACTTCAGCTTTACAGTTTCAGAGAATTAGAGTCCGTGGTGACAGAGCAAAGGCATGGTAGCAGAAACAGTTGAGCACGTAACATCTTGATTTTAGGTTGAATGCAAAGAGAGTGAGAAGTATACACTTTGGAAATGGAAACCTCAAAGCCGACCCCATTTACCTATCTCCTCCAATAAGGCCATACCTCCTAGCTCTTTCCAAACAGTTCCACCAACTGGGGACTAAGATTTCAAGCATGTGAGCCTCGGAGGCCATCCTCATTCCAACCACCGCACATGGTAAATTGACAGTTGCATGGAAGAAATGGAAGTATAGCTTTGTACGGTGGTTCATGTGTGTAATGCCTAGCAAAGAATCATTAGTGTAAGGCTAGCCTGGGCTCTGTAAATGTTTCAGGCTAGACTGTACTACACAGGAAAAACTTTTCAAAAACAAAGAAGGCAAAAAGAGATAGCGCAGCAAGCAGGTTAGAAGCATCTGCAATAATGCTCCTCTGAAACTCTGAAGGGCTGTGTATACATGGTCCTGTGTTGTCCAGTACTCAGGTCCATAACCTGCTGACTCAGGTCCCAAAAGTTCTCCAAAGGACATGGTGAAACAGTCTGGTGAAGTCACTGGATTTATTCCTAGTCTAACCCAACGGGAAGAGAAAAAATTAATTCCTCTCTACTGTTCCTGTGTCAATCTAACAATTTATAGAAAACCATGAGACAGAGTCCAGGAGATATGTCAGTTGTGAGACAGCTTGACCAGTGCTTTCCTAGGAAAAGGCTACTGGGCCACCGGGTTCAGTTTTTCGTCATTCCTTTAGGAGTTTTTTTTTTTTTTTTAATTGAAGTTCAGGCCTAGGGAAAAGGGATTACATGTCTATAAGATATCCATTTTTTGAAGAAAAACTCTTGGGTTTTATGGAACATAGGTTTTAGATCCCCACCTTCTCAGGGACATACTTTTGTCCAGTCCCTTCTTTTGTTGGATGTAGGACAAAAAGTCTTTTGCATCTTTTCTTTGGAGATTTGCTTTAAGTTCAGCCTGCTTGCTATGACATCTCAGGCACAGGCAAGGAGCGGGTAGAATGACGTGGTGGAGTTGTGGTGATGGTTCATGACTGAAGTGAGGCTACAAGGATCTTTCTACAGAATCTAGCTCATACCCTCTGCCCCCAGGCCTCTGTCTAGCCTATCTTCACAGTGGTAGGTGCTCAATAACTAGCTAACTACAGGAAGGGATTTCCTAGTTTTTCAGAGGATTTGGCTCGATTTTGCCATGTTATTAAAAATGAAAATGCTGTGCTTTTCTCTGCTCTGGTCTGCTCCATGTAGCCTTTCATTCATCAGTAGACTAGCCTGACTTAATTCTCATAAAAGAAGTCAGAAAATTAAGGCCCCCTGAATTGGCACATTGTTTCATCCACTGAAGTCTGTTGGTTAAGAAAGTCACAGACCATAGCCAGGAATCCAGGCTGCTGGGTTTTTCGACATATGGGCATTCTGTATGCCTGATACAGCCATGGCCTAGTCCATACTTTAAAAGTGCATACCTGTAAGTGTTTATGAAACATGTTTACTTTCTAGATATAATCACTACCATTTAAGGACCAGAATTCTGTGGGATAGCATCTGTAAACTTCCTAAAAAGCTTTTTGTCAATCTAGGAATGCCTTCTTACAGCCTACCTTAATTCTTTTAGTGAATTTTGAAGAAAAATGTACACTTACATTCTTGATATAATATTTGATTCATCTTATATTGAGTATCTTTTAGGAGACCAGAAACAAAAACATTTTTATTTTTCAACTTCCAAGTCCTCTATAGTTCCTGGATCCTGATAGAAAGCGACTCCTTTCTTCTCCTGTTCTCTCCTGTAGTCTCTTACAGTGCTTAGCTAGTAGTAAATGCTTAGGGTTGCTTTTTCATGTCCAAAGGTTTCTCAGAACATTGCCTTCTTCCTAAGTTATTATAAACTGTATGTTGTATCATTCCCTAACAAGAGTTACTATTTTCCTAATTTTCTGTAGTTTCACTATTTTTCCACTTATTATAATTAACAGTTTAATCGTTGTGTTTTAACTTTTTGTTATAGGAAGTTCCAATCCTTGATACTGATTTCTGTTTTTATTTCTATGGTAATGCATCTGTAAACAGCTAATAACAAGTACAGAGTAGCACTGCATCAGACATGTGTTTCTGCTCCTAATGTTGTATTAGCTAAGTAGTTCTGCTAAGCTGTCTTGGCTTGGCTAATCTTTGCTGGTCTCACTCATCAGTCCAGTCGGCTGACAGCTTGGGTAAGTACTAGCTGATGCAGAATGGCTTCCGCTTGGCAAACACCACTTTTTTTTTTTTTTTTTTTTTTTTTTTTACAGCTTTTTATCCTAAATCTTGTCATGGAGTAGGCAATGGTCCAGGGAGGAAGAACCCATTCAGAGACCTCTTAACACTTAGAATTGGCAAGAGGCACACTGTAGCATGTACATCCCTACATACGTACACACAAGTAGATGAGTATATGTAATACAAATGTTTATTGCTATATATACTTTATTGTTTGTGATGTGTGGGGTTGTCTACCTACATGTGGGGATCAGAGGACAGCCTGCAGGCATCAGTTCTCGCTCTGCACCTCTGGTCTCCAGATATCAACTCGGTGATACCAGGCTCAGTAGCAAGCAGCCTTAACCCACTGAGGCATCGCTACCACCTACTGCCTTGTTTTAAACACTTTTGCCACAGACAGTTCAGTTTATAGGAGTTCCAAGAAAATTGTCATAGAAGTACAACATTCTTTTAATCATCAGATTTAATTTTTTTGTTTTATTGAAAAAATTATATTCAGAGGTTGCATTTGATTATATATCTCTTAGATTTTTTTCTTAAAGGCTATAATCAGTGACTTAATCTAAAGGCTTAAATTCCAGTAGAGTTTTAAAAAGAAATGCTCAAGTGGTGCTGTGTCTTTTTGGATATATTACAGAACACACATTGTCTGGCTGTTTCTTTTTGTTACAGATGAACTTCAAGTGTTATCAACCTGGTGGACCTTTATAAAGATTTTTATAACCTAATCAATAGTGTCCTTTGAAGGTCTTTGCCCACAGTGATTATTTTACTAGGAATTTCAAAACAGTGGCATTCTAATTTTCTTATTCTTTTTAGGATAACATTACTTCATTAATTATTGGTTGCTCTAAAGTGCTGCCTATATAGAAAGGACATAAGGTTTTGTCCTTTTTCCTGTTCAGTTATTTTCAGTGCCCCAGTCCCTTTTAGTTATAGTCAGTTTTTATTCAGTGGCAGAATGCACTCATAGATTTCTTAGCATGTTTAATGATATTGTCTCATTTTTCTCTCTTATGATCATGGGACACCCCTCAGTTCATATTGGCTTCACACAATATCTGATCACATTGCTCATAGGACACATTGGAATTGACTTTTTCAACAGTATTTTACTTGTTTTTTGGGTTTTTTTTTTCTTCCATTATTCTCTACTTTTCTGGTGATAATTATAGTTATTACCAGAAAACATCTGCATATGAAACAAGCAAATACCCATATTTGCCAATTAAGATAGTATTTTATATAATACTAGGTAAAAAACTATTACATTGTGCCATAGTGCTAATTGTGGGACTAGGTAAACAGGGTGGAAAACTGAAGTCCTAGGCCAAATCCAGACCTATCCGTTGGTTCACTGCATCCAAGGCTGTTTTTCCTCAGCACAGAGAAGAGTAAGCACAACAGGATATATGACCTACAAGAGGTACATACTAACAAACCTGTTAACAAGCCTTGAAGTTCATTGGTCTTCAATGAATAATATTTAGGCAGTGTCCCATCCTTTATAACTATCCAATAGGTTGTCCCTAATGTATTCTAACTGGGACATTTTCTTAAAAAACAATAACAACAACAACAACACTGTAGTCATTGTATATCACAGGATACAATGTAATGTTTTGATAAGATTTTGGAGCCATTTAAGTTAGTGATCTTGGCCATTTCCTCACCTACTTGTCTTTTTGTGTGTGGTAAGAACATTTAAAATTCTTTTGAAATCTTAAAATATGCAATACTGTATTAACTGTGGTCACCATACTATGCTATCTCATGGACTTAGTTTTCTTTTGTAACTGAAAGAAACTTTGTATCCTTTGACCAACACTTTTATCTCCCAGAACAACCCTCTCCCCTCCCCCAGCCTCACATGCACACACCCCCCCTCCCTCCCAGGCCTCTACTGGCAGTCTACATTCCACTTTCATAGGTTCAGCATTTTTATGTTTCACACCTAACTAAGTTGATGTAGAAATTTTTGTGCCTGGATTATTTCACATAGCAAAATCTCTTTGAGGTTCATTCATGTTACTTCAAATGACAGAATTTCCTTTTTATAACTGTATACATTTCTTTGTATACACTCTATTTTCTTATTTAATCCATGGATAGACACGTAGCTTACTTTTTAACTCTTGTAATAATATAATATGAAATAAACATAGGGATTTCATTTACTGGATCTTGATTGTGTTGTTTTTAGCTTCTTGGGTAACTTGTATTGTTCTCTGTCATGGCTGTACTAATGTGTATTCTCCAGCCATATTACTTTTCTTCCATAGCTTTACCAACTCTTGTTCGTTTTGATATCTGGCATTCTGTGGCAGGAATAATTGTAAATTTTAGGTCTTGTGGAGTTGTTTTGCTTTGTTTTCTAGCCAACATACATTGAATGCTCAGCTTTGTGTAAATTGTCAAACACAGGATTGTGGTTAAAGAAGTAGTACTGCTTCAGAGGTTAAAAATGAAACATTACCTAGTAGTTGTTTAGTCTTAATAAGCTTTTGTCTCATTTACTTATGCTTAAAAATTATAATATTTCACTTAATATTTAACCATGGTAAATATGGTCACATGGGAGATTGAAGAGCTTGTAGAAAGTTTTCTCTCTGGTTTTAAGGTTTCTCCTGATTTTATTTTAATTCTCAACTATCTTTGTTTGCAGCAGACTTCATCTTAATCTTACTAGTACTAAGTAAAAAGACCTTTTTTTATCCTGTTTCAATTGTTGTTTGGGAGGCTTAGTGCCTTCTTCTGCTAACCTATACTTAGTCTTGGAAGATTCTAGCCTTGGTACAATCTAACCTTGGCCTAGAATGTTTCAGCCTCTGAGAATTACTGCTTAATAAGCTCACCCTTTCTTGTTTTTACTGAGTTCTGGGCTGGCTGGCTCAACCTATCTGTTGTGACTCAAACTCCTCTCCCAGCTGACTTCCTCTGTCTTCTCTCTTGGCCCCTGAATTGCTCTGCATGGCCTCAAACTAACTCCAGCAGTCTGTTCTAATCTCCTGGCTGCTTCTCATCCTCTAGCTCATTCGGTGTTCACCTGAGTTCTCTCTATGCAACCTGTCTCTCTATTACTGTTCCTAGAAAAAACTGCCTCCTCCTCCCCCACTGAAACCTTCTCTTTCCCCCTTTTCTCTTCTCTCTCTCCTGTCCCTTCTCTCTTCTTTCTGTCTTCCCCTCTCTGTGCCCCCCCCCCCATAAGAAGCTTCCCTTTCTCAGGAGAGTTGGGCATATTCTGTCAAGTATTTCTGATTCATCACTGTTACTGCAACTCAATTAGACATCACTTTGAAACGTGGGTGCTTTCTTTTACGAACTATCTTTACCTTCATGGTTTGTGATTGAAGGTGTGGTTACCTTCATGGTTTGGGAATGAAAACATGTACCTTAGGCCTAGACCTAAGCTTGTCTTTACCTGAAACTTGCTCTATACCAGGCAGGCCTTGAAGTCAGAGATCTGCTTGCCTCTCTCCTGGGGTTAAAGGCGAGCGTGTATTCCAGCGGGATCACAAACTTTGGATCTGATCTCTTGCCAGAGTAACCATGTTCTAAATTAAAATATTTCTACAGTCCTACTATTCTGTCTCCATGGAGTTTGCTATGTTCATTTAAGGCATTTTACACTTTCGTTCACTATGATTAATTTTGTCCCTGCCCTCTCCCATCTGCATGTTATTTGCTAATTTAACAAGTTAATCTACTTAATAAATTATTAAAGAAAAATAAGCATCAAATATTCAGCTCTCCAGTATACACCTAAGTTTATCTCCCACTTCCTCCTCCTGCTGGTCTAGAACTTGGTATATAGGCAATTTTTACTTGAAAACTTAACTGTCATTGTTTTCCTTGAATGACAGGAAATGTCTGTCAGGCTTTCTTAAGTAAGAAGGGTTTTCTATGAAAAAGTGGCATATTCAGTTCTCAGCTCAAACAGATGCAGTGCTTTTATAGGAGCAAATGTCACACTTACTAAGCATCAGGACTATATAATGTGAACTGATTTCTCACCAAACATTTACTGTAGTCAAATGTTGAGATTTAATGATGTCTAGTGCTTGTTCTCCATGGTCAAGAACACCCATTGCTCTGCAGAGGACCTGAGTTCAGTTCCCAGCACCCATCTTGGTCTGCTCACAGCTGCCTGTAACTTCAGCTCCCACAGATCCACTTGCCTCCATTGGCACCTGCACTCACAGGCACAGACACATAAACACACAAAATTAAAACAATAATAAAGCTGAGTATACTGGAACACACATTTAATCCCAGCACTAGGGAGGCAGAAATGCATGAATCTCTGAGTTCAAGGTCAGTATGTCCTACAGAATGAGTTCCAGGCCATCCAGGGCTAAATAGTGAGAACTGTGTCAATAAAAGAAAATAGGGGCTGAGGAGATGGGTTAGGGCAGTGGCTCACAACCTGTGGGTTGCTTCCTTTTTAAGGGGTATTGAACAACCCTTTCACAGCAATTGCCTAAGACCATTGGAAAACACAAAATTATATTACGATTCTTAACAGAAACAAAATTACAGTTATGAAGTAGCAACAAAAATGATTTTATGGTTGCGAGTCACCACAGCATGAAGAACTATATGTATTAAAGGGCCACAGCAGCAGGAAGGTTAAGAGCCACGAGGTTAAGGGGTTAAGAGTACTTTCTGCTCTTGCAGGGGATCATGGTTCAATTCATAATTGTTTGAGTTGAATTAGCCACGTTTTCATGAAAAACCATTCTTACTTGAAAGAAAAACTGACAGGCTAAAGCACTCCTGACAATCCATAACCCTTTATAGTTCCAGTTCTAGGAGCTTCTGCCCTCCTCACTGCGCTCAGTGGTGCAGATACACGTATGCAGCGAGACATTCATGTACATAAAGTAAACAGAAAGAACCACTTAGAAACTAAGAATAATTCCTGTTTCTTAGGAAGGACATTCATGTGAAACAAGCTTTTGTTTTCTGTGATTGCGGAGAACATGATCTCAGCAGTTTCAGCTTCAGTGACACAGTGCCTTTTCTTTCTTTTTTTATATTTATTTAATCTCACTTTTTAAAATTTTATTTTATTTTTATTAATTACAGTTTATTCACTTTGTATCCCAGGTGTAGCCCCCTCCCCCACTCCCTCTCTATCTCACCCTCCCTTCCTCCTCTTCTCCTGTACCCCTCCCCCAGTCCAATGATAGGGGAGATCCTCCTCCCCTTCCTTCTGATCCTAATCTATCAGGTCTCATCAGGACTGCCTTGATTGTCTTCCTCAGTGGACTGGTAAGGCTGTTCCCCTCTCAGGGGGAGGTGATCAAAGAGCCAGCCCCTATGTTCATGTTAGAGACGGTCCCTGTGCCCATTACTAACGAACCCTCCTGGACACTGAGCTGCCATGGGCTACATCTGTGCAAGGATTCTAGGTTATCTCCATGCATGGTCCTTGTTGCGAGTATCATCCTCACAAAAGACCCCTGTGTCCAGATTTTTTTTGGTTCTGTTGCTCTCCTTGTAGAGTTCCTGTCCCCTCCAGGTCTTTCTATCTCCCCCTTCTTTCATAAGATTCCGTGCAGTCTGCCCATAGTTTGGCTGTGAGTCTCATCATCCCCTTTGATACCTTTCTGGGTAGAATCTTTCAGTGGCCTTCTGTGGTGTGGTCCTGTCCTGTTCCCTGTTTTCTCCCTCTTCTGATGCCTGTCCTGTTTGCCTTTCTGAATGAAGATTGAACATCTTACGCAGGGTCCTCCTTCTTGCTTAGCTTCTTTGGGTGTACAGATTTTAGTATGTTTATCTTATATTAAACAAGGTGTCATTATCCTTGGCTATCATGAAACTCATTGTATAGACCAGGCTGGCTTCAAACTCACAGAGTTTGCCTGCCTTTGCTTCTGCTTCTGCATCTTTGAGTGTTGAGATCAAAGATGCGTGTCACCATAACAAGTTTATCTTTGAGTTTTAATGTTCATCTCCCTTTGAGAAATCTTGTGTTAATAGAAAGTTTTTACTCATAATTTTTACCTGATTTAAAATTACTACAATGACTGATAAAATGTGTTAGAACAAGTATGTAAAAATGTATAAAGTAGCTTTGAAAACAATTGAGTTCTTGAACAATTGAACCAAATACATATTTCAAATAATTAGTTTTAAAAATCTGTAATTTCATGTATGTGAACAGAGTGCCTCAGTTGGTCTGTCTCCTTTCTCCTCTACTTCCCCCACTTCACTTTCCCTCCCAACTTCATGTGCTCTTTTTCTTTTTTTTCTTTCGAGACCTCTTAGTGCTGCTAGTGTATTCCTAAGGCCATACTGTATATTTGCTTCTGTTCCATTAGAACACGGATAGCATGTCAGAGTTTCATCCCTAGTGGAAATTGATACGCTCCTCTCCCAACAAGCATCAGCTGCCAAGCACTGTCAAGCTCTCCATGGAACTCCATTGTACCCAGCTTCACCTCCAGCAAGTCATTGTTGCTCCCTGAGCTAACAGCTGGATCCGACTATTAATTTCTTCTCCTCCAGACATACACATAGCACCTTATAGCTTATAATATGAAGGGTTGTTGTTTGTTTTTCTGAGGCAGGGCCTTACAAAGGCCAGGCTGGCTTCAAACTTAGACTCTTTCAGTCCCAGCTTCCTGGTTCTTGCATACTAAAATTGCAGGCATGTGTAAAGCCATTTTTTAAAAGCTATTTAAAATTAATCTGAGGTCTTTCTCAAATTTGCAATTAAGAACATTTTATTTTCTTTAATATTTTTCACACTTGCTAGTTTGTGTATGTGTGTGTACAAAAACATACATGTGTGCATGTGTGCACACGTAAAAGTGCCCACGTGGATGTTGAAGGCAGAGGACAGACTTTGGAAGTCAGTTCTTTGCTTCCTCCGTGAAGGTTGTAATGATTGAACTTAAGATATCAGATCAGAAGTGTCTGAAAGCTTACCAGCCCAATTTTATTATCTTTTAAAGAAAGATGAATAAATTACATGATGTTCTTAGATGACTTCCTACTCTCGTAGGTTAGTATCACACTCACTGCTATAGAGTAAAAGCTACCATGTATATGCTTCTGTTTCTATTGTCCATCTTTATACATGGGAAGTTTCTCTTTTGGTTTCATGCTATGCTAACATTTCATAGGTGGATATGAGCCTTACCAGTCCACAGAGGACCTATAGAAACTGGTAAAATTGGCTCAAATTTTTATTTTAATAGACACAAAATTTATAGATAGGAACATATGTTTTAAAATGACTTCCTTATTTATTGTTTTAGTTTCTACCAAATACGTGCATCAATGAAAATCCCACCAAGAATTCCCCACAGAGTAGAAGCCAGTTTGTTACATGCTACAGGTAAGTCAAGAAACCTTTTCAAGTTAAAAATAAGAATTTGAAATAACATATTGGTCAATTATAATATTTTATAAATCCCTTTACTCTTTTCATTATAGGCATCAGTTACCACGTAGGATCATTCTGATTTCCCTTTTAAGAAATCAGTAAAACAGGCTTAATTTGGTTTTTTTAAAAATGAACATACGAAAATGTTTATAAAATTCCATGAAAATAAACATAGATATGTGTGCTATTAGTTATGTAAGTTGAGGTTTAAAAGGGTATGCAGTAAAAGTTAATACACATTGACTGAAATAACCAAGACTAACCAGGTTATGGTGGCGCACACCTTTAGTCTCAACACTTGGGGAGGCAGAGGCAGGTGGAGCTCTTTGAGTTTGAGGCCAGACTCATCTGCAAATCAGCCAGGGCTACACAGAGAAACCCTGTCTTGAATCCACCCACCCCCAAAAAATTACCAGACTATTATATGATGAAATTTTACAATATGCTTTTGAATTGTGCATCCTTGTGACTCTTGAATACTGGGATTTCAGCTGTATAGAAGTAGAGTAAAAATGCTATATAAAATTATCTGTCATTCATGTATAAAAACGTGAATTTTCCTTTAGATTTGAGTTTCATCTCTAGCACAACATTTATATCCAGATATTTCACAATCTGAAAAAGATTAAAAATCTTTTAACAAGTCCTGGGCTCACGTGGTAGACCAGGCTGGCCTTGAACTCTCAGAGATCTGCCTGCCTCTGCCATAAGTGCTGGGATTAAAGATGTGCACCACCACAGCCTGCTAAAATTAAAAATTTTAAACACTTCTAATCTCAGGCAAGAACAGAAATGTAATGTTAATAGATGTAAATAGCAATATACAGTCTATTAATATATAAAATATGTAAATAATACACTTCTATATTGTTATATATTTAATCAGTATATATTATATATTAATGTAATTTTGACATGTAAAAGTTGTGTGTGGTTGGTGTTTTGGTTTTGAGGTTTGTTGTTGTTTTGAGACAGGGATTCTCTGTCTGTCTAACCCTGGCTGTCCTAGAACTCTCTCTGTAGACCAGGCTGGTCTCAAGCTCAGAGATCCACCTGCCTTTGTCTCCCAAGTGCTACAACTAAAGGTGTGCGTTACTACTGCCTGGCTGATAATTGCAAATATTTTTTTACAGTTGACATTTTCCTCAGGAGGACATAAACTTTACTTTTTTTTTCATTCTGATTTAGAATTAATTTAGAAGCATTGCTTTTTAAATGTTTAGTTGTAAGATCATTTAGTTAGGGCTGGAGAGGTGGCTCAGAGGTTAAGAGCACTGGCTACTCTTTCAAAGGTCCTGAGTTCGAATTCCAGCAACCATATGATGGCTCACAACCATCTAAGATGAGATCTGGTGCTCTCTACATGCAGACAGAACACTATATACACAATAAATAAATTAAAAAATTATTTTGTTAATCCGGAAAATTCTAATTAGGGGTAAGGGAAGAGATAAGAATTCTAGAAAGAGTGTTGAGAAAAATGAGGTAAGTGTGGATTCCTAGCAAATGACTGTGTGAAAGGCCAGAATGAAGTGTGCTAGAAAGAACAATTTGGCTATATTTATTGCATAGTCTTACTGTATCAAGTAGAAATAGCTCTTTGTTCTTGATAAGTATAATTTGTTTGGGAGGAGGAGGAAATTTTATATTAAGAGATTAAATTTTCTGTTACAAGTAAACTTTAGTAACTCAAAGAATTACTTTTACCTTAGTTTTCTAGGTTCTAAACAATTTCATGGAAGGACTAGAAATTCTAGTCATCTTTAGAATATTACAGAGTAATTCTGATTATGGATGCCAAAACTAGCAGGCAGTAGAGACAGTGATAAGTAGACAGCAATTTTATAAGTAGAAAGCAAAATTTTACATATTTAGATTAATCTAGAAGATAGAATTAAATGTCAAAGCATTGCATCTGGTTGATGTGTTTTGCTGAAAATTGCATTGTGATTATTATAACTGCTTTTTCTAAACTTTATAAAGCATTTCTCTACTTCTACTTCTTAACTGGTGAGCTGGGGACTAGGAAGAGCATGAAGAATAAATCACCAAAGATTTAGCAGTAGCTCAAGATTACCTTTCCTATTCTGTAGACCTTGAGTGACTCACAGACTGCTACTTGTATTTTATAATACGTACATATATACATACATACATACATACAGTCCACACACTTATATATTCCTGCCAAGAGTAACTCTTTCTGTCCCTAATCAGAAATAATCTCGGTATCTTGATTGTCAGTAAATGGAATTACGAATCTTGCCAGGGTCTTAGGAACCAGTCATTGAAATGATGTGAACATTGTGCCCTGCAGCCCTTCTGAACCTTTGAGCAATTTATGTCTTGACAATTGGAGCAGAAGCTACTTTTCATGGCAATAAGAAAGTGAGCTCTTAACTGCTGAGCAATTTCTTCAGCCCCTCTGATAGACTTTTTTTTTTTTTTTTCTGAATACAGGCAAATAGGCAAAAATCAGTTAGTTTAAAAATACTTACATTGTTACTTATTTTTTTCAAATTTTTTCTTCCTCTACTTTCCAGTTCCTTGGTTCATATGACTGTAGATAAGTCTTCTTCTAGTTGAATTTATAGGTTGAAAACCTGTCAACAGCTTTTTTTGGATTTTGTTACATCATAAGAGCACAGGGATTTATTAAATTGTAATGAGTATATAGCATGAAAGAAAAAAACGTTTAAAGTTTCTAGGAGAAACTTAAGGGAGGCTAGCTATTTGAGTGTTGATCTAATTAAGTAGATCGATAGGTAGACCTCCAGACATAAATATGGCTTTCGTGCTGGTTCAGACATGGTCCACTCAAATAGTGACAGTGTCAATACTAGGATTCAGACACCAGCTTCCTTTTACGCCCCTTGGGAAAACTCGCTTTTTTTCTGAGAAATAAAATTTCATTATAGCAACCCAATATCAAACACATTAAAGAACAGCACTTTAAAAATACAGATAGTTTAAGGAAATAAGTAACTGAAGGCAATTCATATTATGTCTCTATTTACTGTTACTGGTAACTGAATAATCTCAATACCCTTGAGTATAAAATTCATTATCAGATTTTATCATCTTTCAGTAAACTTTTAATTATAAAGCCTTTAATTTGACTTGGCATTTCAAGCTTCCATTTGCTTGCTCCCATTTGAACAGCTTGATTCTGTCAAGACAAGATTGAAATTAGTTGCCTGCATAGGGTCCAGACTGTGCTATGAACTCAGAAAGCAGGCGTGGTGCTTGCTTATGCTGCTCTTTTACTTTGCCATACTAGATAATGAGGTGAGGTCAATAAAAGCTTGCTTGTTCACACAGTACAAAAGCGATAGCAAAGCTACTTGTTTAGCCAAGGAAGTGAAAATATAGATAGTGATACTACTAAGATACAGATTAATATAAATACTAAGCTTCTGTATCTGTAAAGTGTCTAGAGTCAATGAATGTGTTAAAAAATAGCTAACCAGCAAAATGCAAATGGTTACTTGAAGAAAAAAACAGGTTACTCAATTAAGAGGTCAAATGGTAATTTATTCAAAAATACTCATGAAGTGTCTACTAGATATAAGATGTAGTGCTCAACCGAATACTAACGGTCTGAAAAAGAAATGGTTCTTGACCTCGTGGAGGCATTTTATCAACATGTTGAAAAGCTGTTTCTGACTCAGAACAATAAATTGAGTATATGCCTGCTTTGACTTATTTCCAAGCCTTTTTGCAAATGACATTGCAGTAGTGTAAAAAGAGTAACACAGCAGTAGAGTTGAGTGATACTTACAAAAGCTAACTACCTAGATTTGACCACTGCATACTACTTACATGCTACTACAACCATACTCCACAAATATGCAGGGCAGTATGCTACTTTAAAAATCAAATTTTAGAAAAGAAAAACTGTAGCAAATCAGTGTCCATTTGTGATAAAATTCTTCCCTCGACAAATTGTAGGGAACTTTGAGAATAAAAGACGTCTATGAAAAACTTTAACGATATTTTCTTTGCAGGTGAAAGAGTTTGTGTTTTATCCTTTTTTTTTTTTCTCTAAGAATGATACTAATAGAATGTTTTGGTTTCTAACTTGCATGCTTAGAAGCTTCATTTAGATTTCTGCTAGGTCTCAGTTGTCTAGCCATTATTTAATGAAAGGAAGGAGTAATTAGATAGTATAGGAGCTTGGAACATATCTCTTTGAGATTCATTTTTGATTGGTAACTATTTGCTAAGGAATTCTTGATAACATTTGTTGCTGTAGTGTGCATGTTATGGGGCAGAGGCCAGTCTCTCCCCTACCTTTTTTTGTTTTTGTTTTTGAAACAGCATCTCTCACTGAACCAGAAGCTTGCTGATTCAGCTTGACTAGCAAACCAGCAAGTTCTGGGTATCCTGTCTCTGTTCTACAAAAAGCTGACTACCACCATGACTGGTTTTTATGTGGATACTAGGATCCAAAATTGAGTCCTCATGTTTGCCCATGAGCTCTCTTCCCAGTTTCTGTTGATGTACTTTATTGGTTTATTCAGAGTCTTAATGTAGCTATGGCAGATGCTGACAAGTGAATGAAATTTGAGAATTTTCCATTGGATTTAACAGTGCAGAATTCATTGGTCTTGATGTGCAGTTGCATGGATCAGAGACTAGCTGGAATGTGAATTAATTCTTGCTGTGTAAAAATTTGCCACCCAACTTAGTTTTAAATACCACATTATCACAGTTTCTGTGTGTCAGGAATTTAGCCCCATGCCTCTGGTTCAGAGTCTCTTATGAATTAAAGTAGGTTACTTCTGCTGTGTTTACACAAATTATACCATTATTTTTGGTGTATTCACAAACATTAATTCTGATTACTTTGTGGAAAGAAATTTTACAAGGGCATGGACACCAGAAAGTGAGAATCAATGGCCATCTAAAATTCTGGCTGTAACAAATAGGCTGAATAGAGAAGAAGGTGGGTGGGTGCATTAGATAAATAAACTAAATGCCAAGAACTTGAGCTGTTTGCAAGAAAAGGAAATAATGTTTGTCTACAACCATCTCCACTACTAAACAGAGCTTATAGAAACTCTCAGATGATGATGACTATGTCATGAAATAACAAAGTTATCATAGAAGGCTAGGATTGGGGAAAGAAAATAAATTGTGAAGAAGTCACAATTTATTTGTGAGTTATAAACAGTCAGCATGATTGCTAGGTAGCACTGAGGGCCCACTTGAAATAAGTGGTCATGAATGTAAACCATAGGCAATCTGAATAGCTATACACTGTTCCCCAGGCACATTTTACTTGTGAGTATAACTGTGGATTAGGGATCTAGATTTAGCAAAATTGCGATATACAAGCTAGCATATAGAAATAGGAATAGTATATAATCACACACACACACACCCTCTCTTTATAATAGGATGTTTGATAGTTGGTTCTTTTTTGTGTTTTGAGACATAGTCTCATTGAGTTGCCCAGACTAGATTGGAATTTTCAATATTTTATTTCAGCCTTGAAAGTCTCTGGTATTCTTGGCACATATTACTCCTCCTGGATTCTCTTAATGGGGTGTGTATATATAAGAGGTTGTGATAGTGAGGAATCAGAATTTAAGTGTGGTAAGAAGGAACGTGGGTACTTGGAAGAAAATGGAGAGATCTGAAAAGGAAGAAGAGTCACAAAATTGGTTCTAATTGGGGCAAAGGATTATTGGACCTTGTTACCTGGTATAAATGCCATTTTTGTATCCTCAGAAGTGGGGCTGAGATGAGAGCTGTGCCCAGGCTTTACGAATATATGGCTTGGGCTGAGCCCAGGACATTTCTATCTGACTATCCCTAGGCCTATGCTTGGAAGCTTCTAGCCTCCATATAGTCTAATCTTCTGCAAGCCCAGACCTGAAAGCTTCAGTTTCCAGTGTCTGTATGCTAACCTAAGCCTAGAATGTTTTCAGTCCCCGAGACTTACTGCTGAATAAGCTCATCCTATCTAATTTTTTTCTGAACTCTGGCTGGTTGGTTCAACTCAGCTATTCTGGCACAAAACTTCTCTCCAAGCTGACTGATTCAAACTGAAATTCTTGCTGAATTGTTCTGCTTGGAAAAACTGCTTTTGAACTCCACAAATTCAACTACACTCAACTCAACTACACCAAACTCCACTGTATTCCTGTGTGTAGGTACTGTGCTCCTGTACTGTACTCTCTCACACTCTCTCTGCTGTTCTTAGCTAGTCTCTCTCAGACTCTCTCTCTCTGTGTGTCTCTCTGTCTCTCTCTCTCTCTGTCTCTCTCTCTCTCAGGTTGGACATGTCCTATCTCTTACTCATTCCAGCAAATCTTTCTCTGATTTGTCACTTTCTGTCTAAATTAAATACCACCGTTTGGGATTAAAGGTGTGTCTAGTGTTCCAGCCAGAGGGGTTAATGGTGTGTATTCCAGCTGGCTCACACAGATGTAGGTCTTTGGATATGATCCCTTGCCAAAGTAGCTATGTTTCTGGGTTAAAATTTCTCTACAACCTGGGGAAGTAAGCTGGGAAGATAGGTGTGGTTATAACAAGTCGATTAAAATCTACATTTCGGAAGAATTGCAGTCAAAGGTAATGTCAAAAGCTAGAAAATGACCATAGGAAAACGGAGCTAAGGAGGACTATGGGTTAGGAGCGCACAGAGGAAAAATACCTAGAAAGTTGGGAGTGCAGGGTTTACCTGCATTGCTATTCATCAGGAGTAATATAT
This sequence comes from Psammomys obesus, assembly GCF_907164565.1. Taxonomy (NCBI): domain Eukaryota; kingdom Metazoa; phylum Chordata; class Mammalia; order Rodentia; family Muridae; genus Psammomys; species Psammomys obesus. The sequence goes on along the minus strand of NW_026585580.1, from coordinate 2,850,660 downwards.
ACGGTAGTATTGGGGGGAATAATTCTGAATTAAGAAATTAGGATCTTAGGGAAGGACTGGAAGGAGAGGAGGGAGGGGAAACTTCAGTTGGGATGTAAAGTAAATTAATTAAAAAGAAATTAGGATCTTGATGACTGCAAGAATGGGTGAAGTGCTCAGTGGGTAGCAGTAGCCTAAGGAAACTCAACAGTATAAATTGTGATTTAAAAGAGAGACAGTATTTGAAAGCTAAAAAACAAGGAGGTCCCAGTCCTGGTGGCAAAGTGTAGGATAGGCCTCGGTTTGTAAAGTACATACTATGGGAGTATGAAGGCATATGTGTGGATCCCAGCATCCACATAAAAAGGTGGGAAGGTGGGCATGGCAGCACTCAGCTGTAATCCTAGCACAAGGGGGAGAGAATTCCTGGGGCTTACTAGCAAGCAGTCTAGCTGAATTGATGAACCCTGGGTCTAGTGAGAAGCTCTGCCCCCCACAAAAAAATAAGGTAAAAAGTGATTGAGAAAGACATCTAAGAACGACTTCTACTGTTAAACACACCCCGGTCCTCCCCACCTCCCTATATACGTGTTCATAACAAACACTTGAATACAAAGGAACATACAGGAGAGGAAAGAGCCCATTTGAAAAAGAAACAGAATTCATGGGAAGAGGAATAGGAAAAGGCTTTGCTTCTTGAGGCAACAAATTCTAATTAGCATTATTTGAGGCCTTCACACAGAATCTATACTGTATTAAGGAAAATTTCTTCACTCACCTCAGTTCTTCTCTAAAACATTCAGAATGGAATTTTTGAACTGTTTCATTTTCCTTGAAATGTATATTGTGACAGATCTCAAACGCATAGAAAAGCTGTAAGTACTTGTAAAAAACACTTTTAAAAATATTTTACTTGCAAGTATGTGTATACATACAATCCTTCACATGCCACAGTACATGTGTGGGGGACAGAGGATAGCTTGCAGGAGTTAATTCTTTACTTCTGCCTTGGGCTCCAGGAAAGAAACTCAAGTTGTCAGGCTTACGCAGCAAGAGCTTTGACCCGCTGAGCAGCTTGTCAGCCCAAGACCATTTCTTATAAGTCATTACTGCTATACCAGCCTATGAACATAAGGAACATCTCAGAGTATGCAAATAATTTCTCTTGCACAAGTCTTGTTCCTGTGATCTATAGCTTATTTTCTCTTTTGGGCATCCCTTCACATGTCCCAAACATCACCGTACCTTCTTCCCCTGAGTGCTTTTTGGTACTGCTAGGCTTACCTTTATGTCCAGTGTTCCCTAATGCGAACATCTTTCTCACCTTGCTGAAGAATTAAGCCGAGTCATTTTAGAGCAGTTCCTCACTTACACCGCTGCTGCCTGCTTTCTTTCCGTCACCTTGCCCATCTGGACTTTTTTACTGTTTCTCTCATATAGTATTATTTCTTGAGGCAAACCAGATTTCACAGGTTAAGTAGATAGCCCTCCTTCAGCTACCATTCACAAGTGTAGTGGCCAGCAGCAGCCCTCACTTCAGACCCCCTGAGTTCAAATTTGTATTTTTTAGGATTAATATTTTATTTTAGAAGGACGAATAAAAATTTTAATGTCATAATAAAGGAAAATATTCTCACACTGCAATTTAAGTATCTCTAAAGAAAAAAATGTATTCAATTTTGACTATAAAAACATGTAAAACATCAGGTATAAAGAGGAAATTATTAATGCTTTAAAAAGAAAAAATGTTAACATAATTTCAGTGATTCACACATTACTTAGCCACAATAGCAGTATAACCTGGAAGCTGCTGAAAGAATGTTACAATGTAACAAGAAAAGGTTTTCAAACTAGTTTTAAAAACAAACTAGAAAAGAAATAAAGAAGATTTTAGTAAAAACATGAAGTATTTGCCACTAAGGGAAAGCACTGGGAGAATGAAATACAAAAATTATTTTTAAAAGCAAAAAGTTCTAGGATCCTCTATAAGTTAGCATTCTTGTCCATTTTTCTTTTTGTTTTGTTGTTGTTATTGTTGTTGCTATTTTTGTTTTTGGGGGATTTTTGTTTGGTTGGTTTTTTTGGCTGGTTCTTTGACCATCTCCCCCTGAGCAGGTGCAGCCTTGCCAGGCTACAGAGGAGGACATGGCAGCCAGTCCTGATGAGACCTGATAAGCTAGGGTCAGAGGGAAGGGAAACAGGACCTCCCCTATCAGTGGACTTAGAGAGGGGCAGGGAGAGATGAGGGAGGGAGGGTGGGGTTGGGAGGGAATGAGGGAGGGGGCTTCAGCTGGGATACAAAGTGAGTAAATGGTAATAAAAAAAATTAAAAAAAATACACTGAGTTCAAATTTAGGAGCTCTACTATTCACTAATTTCGATAGTTCACTGGAAGAACTCATTCAAGAAGGTAGCTTTAGTCTAACAAAAGTGTCACATCATTACCACTCAGAAGAAGAGATGCAGGCCAGTGAGGTGTCTCAGTGGCTAAAGGGTCTTGCCACCAAGTTTAGTGACCTGTTCAATCTCTGGAACCCACCTTGGAAGGAGAGAAACAACTCCCTCAAGTTGTGCCCTGACTGCCACACCTGCACTGTGGCATACACGCACACAAGTGTAAGCGCACAGACAGGAATAAGTAAATGAGTAATTATTTTTAAAATTTAGCTTTTTGCAATGAGTTTGCTGACACAGCACAGATGTTGTGAAAACCACTCTAATTCAAAACCAGAATGGAAAAGACTCACACCAGCATCATCACCATTGGACACAGGTTTGGTTAAACCCACCACAGCCAGTCACCTGATCTACAAATATGTGGAATTGACACACAAAGCAAGACAGGTTGGAAAGGAGGCTACCAAGATGGGAAAAGGCTCCTTCAAGAATTTCCTGGGTCTTGGACAAACTGAAAACGGCTCAGGTGTTATCCAGAAGACTGCAGGCCAAATTAGTGCTGGGTATGTTCCTATACTGGATTGGCGCACAGCTCACATAGCATACAGGTTTCTTGAGCTTAAACGAAAGATTAACCATTGTTGTGGTGAGAAGCTGGAATATGGCCCTAAATTCTTGAGTGGTGATGCAGCAGCCATTGTTGGTATGGTCCCTGGCAAGCCCATGTGTGTTGAGGACTTCTCTGACTATCCTGCCCTGGGTCCTTTTGCTGTTAGGACACGAGGCAGTCAGTTATGTGGGTGTCATTAAAGCTGTGGACAGGAAAGCTGTTGGAGCTGACAAAGTTAGCAAGTTTTCCCAGAGAGCTCAGAAAAGCTAATCAGTATTACCCCTAACCCAGGCCACCCCAGTCTTAATCCATGCTAGAACGGTCTCAGAACTGTTTGTCTGAATTGACCATTCAAGTTTAATAGTAAAAGACTGATTAGTGATAACACTGCATCATAAAAGCTACCAGGACTTTTTAATGTAAACTTGACCAAAAGAATCTGTCACAGAATTTTAAAACCCATTAAAATAAATTAAATGAAAAATACATAGGGCTGAATATGTAAAGTCCTATATGTAAGCTTCCATTGTTTTCTTCTCTAAAACCAAGCTGCATTACCACCACTCACATAATTTGCAGAAAAAGAAGTCAGAGAAGCTCACCCAAAGTTCTGTGTCCAGAGTTTTATTGGTGTTTTATTAGGTGGGCACAATTGATTGAACTATCCCCCAACATAATTTAAAATCCCCAGTCCTTTCCCCTGCCTAAATAGTAATATTATTTCCTGTGGTGAAAGCCAGTTTATTAATTACATGCTTTGTCTTTATGGTGTGGCAGCCCCGTCCTGGGTCTAAAAAAATCATCCTGAGTGAGTTATCCCAGAAGAGAAAGACACACAGGGTATATACTCACTCATAAGTGGATATTGTACATATAATATAGGATAAACCTACTAAAGTCTGTACACCTAAAGAAACTAATCAAGATGGAGGACGCCGGCTAAAATCCTCAATTCCCATTCAGAAAGGCAAAGGGGATGGACATCAGAAGAAGGAAGAAAACGGAACAGGACAAGAGCCTGCCACAGAGGGCCTCTGAAAGGCTCTACCCTGCAGGGTATCAAAGTAGATGCTGAGACTTATAGCCAACCTTTGGGTAGAGTGCATGGAATCTTATGAAAGAAGTGGGAAATGGTAAGTCCTGGATAGGACAGGAACCCCACAAGGAGAGCAACAAAACCAAAAAAGTGGGCACAGGGGTCGTTTCTGAGACTGATACTCCAAACAAGGACCTTTGATGGAGATAATCTAGAACCCCTGCACAGAGGTAGCCCATGGCAGTTCAGTGTCCAAGTGGGTTCCATAGTAATGGGAACAGGGACTTTCTCTGACATGAACTGATTGGCCTGCTCTTTGATCACCTCCCCCTGAGAGGGGAGCAGCCTTACCAGGCCACAGAGGAAGATAATGCAGCCACTCCTGATGAGACCTGATAGACTAGGGTCAGAAGGAAGGAGAGGAAAACCTCCCCTATCAGTGGACTTGGAAAGGGGCATGCATGAAGAAGGGGGAGGGAGAGGTTCATGGGGGGGGGGATACAAAGTGAATAAAGTATAATTAATAAAAATTTAAATTTAAAAAAGTAAAGGAAAAAGAAATCTAAGGGCATAAATTTGGAGTCTTCTGACCCATAACAAAGGCAAAGAGTCAGCAACATCTCTTCGTTCTTCAGTGTTGGAAATCTAAGTTGCCCCTTTCTGTATTAAACAAATCAGTGTTCACTCTAAAATACCTACTCAGATTTCCTCATGTGTTTTTCAGTTAAAGAAAGGTCTGTACAGGAATGTTCATAAGGCTTATGATGCACTTATTTATTCAGTTTCTATCAGAAATTAGTAAGTTTTCAGAAGTATTTTAACACTTCTATATAAAATGGTAATGACAATGCAGTGGTATCAAGTTACAGTATTTTAAAGTAGCATTTCGTTACTTGTAACTGTTTGTCTCTTACCTCTCAGTTATGTATCTCATCTATTTTAGGTATGACATTAGCCTTTCCAGCTTCAGTTCATGATGCTCTGGTTTGTAGTAAAACTTTTCAGATCCTATATAAAAATGAAGAAGTTGTTTTAAATGATGTCATGATCTTCAAAGTTAAAATGTTGTTGGATGAAAGAAAGGTAAACATATCTTTATATCCACTTACTGTGATACTTCCATGCATATTTATAACATTTATAAATATTAGGCCTCTTACAAATTTCTTTTTAGATAGAAGAAACCCTTGAAGAAATAAATTTTTTGTTATCCTTGGATCTGCATTTCACAGATGGAGACTATTCGTAAGTAGGCTGGCTGTTCAGACAGTTAAACATCTTTAGGTACTCATGGCTTTATTTGTTGTACCCATTTTCTCTTTGGGACCTCTTCTGTTTTTGTCTATTCTAAAATACTTCTTTTTTTTTTTTTTTTTTTCCCTGAGAAAGTCTGTTGGGAAGGTTGGTACTATTCTTCCATGCCCATGCCCCAGGTAGCAAAATCAGGCAAGGTGAAAAATTATGAAATATTTCCCTAGACTCTAAAAATTGTATGGTTGCCATAGTAAATACTACCATGAATTACTTAACTGACTTCTCTTCTGTTGGTCATTGGTAAGTTTTTCCTGGCACTCTGTTGGACTTTGTCGATACTCAGAATGATCAGGACTGATGACACTCAGCAGATGTTTCTAGTTGATTATTTGCTGAGATAGCAGTTACCCTGAATTTGTCCACATACCTGGACATAGTCACATATTGTAGAGGCACATTGTGCTTTTATTTGTGTAAAGCAAAGATGTTACTTTTGAGAGCATATTCTCGATTTTAAGCAAGTATTAACAATAATTGACTGTGTAGTACCAAGCAGTCACATTACTGAAAGGTCTGCTGTAAGTGTCCCCTGGACTGTGATGAAAAGATAATAATTTTATATAGTAACTATTGTTCCTCTTTACACTTTTTAAAACCAAGTCATAATAATTCCGTAAGTAAGTAGGTAATTCAGTAGCTATAGGTAAATACATATTTGCATGGATTTTAAAAAGGTTATCTGGATATAATTTTTATAACTTTTTTCAGGGTATGTGTGTTTGTAAATATAGTAACAGACTATATAATAAAAATATCATTTCTGAATAGGAAATGGTTTGTTTTGAGATAGGGTCCCACTAAGCGTTTAATAAATGTTCAGGGTCTCTAACTAACACTTAATAAAATCTTGTGCAGTAAAAATAATTTGTCATACTTTAGGGGACTTATTATAGTAGGATTTAACCCTGTAAGAAGCAGTATTCTTCTTTGAATAAAACTTAAGGTGTATATTAATTATTTGGCTGTCAAAAAGAGCTTGTTTTCATAGGTGTTAGTCATATACTGTTAGAAAGCTGTGAGTGGAATGGCTATTTTCATACTACTACCTCATCAGTTTGATGCTTACAAAATCACTCTCATTGTGAGCTTAAATAATTAAGCCTTTAAGGAATAGTTTTAACTGATTAATAATTATTAGCCTTATTAAATATCCAGTAATTACATGAAAATGTGTTGCTTTTTGTAGGGCAGATGATTTGAACGCCTTACAGCTAATAAGCAGTCGAACACTGAAGCTGCATTACAGCCTCTATAGAGGACTTCATCATCACGTGAATGTGATGTTTGATTATTTCCATCTTGCTGTTGTGTCCGTCACAGTCCATGGGTCATTGGTTGCACTACACCAGCCATTAATAAGGTAAATGCAACTAAGATTCACTATTTATTAATGTAATGCTTCTGGTTTATAATGAAAGCATACTTTGACAAAGGTAACTTAAATAGTAAAAAAAAAATTAAATACATAATTATTGATATATTTTCATTTTTTGCTGACATAATAAAATGATATAACTCAAAAGCATGGGACCATTATTCTCAATAATGTTTTTATTACAGAAGTTTGGGATAGGAGGACTGATTTTTTTTTTTTTTATAATTCAATTATTTGATTAAGTAAAAGAATGCAATTATGAAATAATTATGCAACATTGTTTAGTCTCTGCTTGGTTTAATTTTTACTTTATTTTAGTTTGTGTGGGCATGCATGTATGTAACATTGTACTGTTGACTTATTCCATGTATGAGGATATGAATGTATTCCTAGCTTTATTTCATTGTCTTAATCCACTATTTTTACTTTTTAACTTTGTCATACAAAAGTTTTGCTTTCTAAGGTTTTAAACAACTATGAATTTTCACTAAGATTTTTTTATGTAAAACCATAATACTGTTTTAATTTGAAATTGCATAATATTGGGGTTCAGAGGTGGCTCAGGGGTCAGGAGCACATAATACCTTCCCAGAGGACCCAAGTTTTATTCTGAGAACCTTCATCATGTGACTCATAACTACGTGTAACTCCAGGAAGATCTGATACCTTTGGGAGTACCTGCAGTCATGTGCATATGCCTCCTCTTACTATACATATAATTAAAATAAATAACAATAAATCTTTAGATAATATGTACATTTTAGATAACAAATTTATCAGGTAATTTTTCTGACTACTTCCATGGGGAGAAAAATTATGTTTCATCAGTGTAAGATATAATCATGCTCTATGGTTTATAAAATAAAAGTCCTTGGTAATGTAGGTAATAGATGGAACTCTCAAATCAATAACTTTACCTAAAAATACCCAATAAGTTTGATTTCTGAACTGTCTGCAATTTCTAACACAAACCTGACAAACCTGTAACAGTTGTTATGGGTGATACTTAAAGGGGATGTGTGAATGTGTGTGTGTGTGTGTGTGTGTGTGTGTGTGTGTGTGTGTGTGTGTATGTATGACTTACCAGTTAAGTCAGTGAGTTGTTGAATTGCCCTCAGTTTGCGGGACACTTGACTGGCTTACTCAGTGCGGACACCTGACTGGCATACTCAGGGCTTGCCTGGCATGTGTAAGGTCCTTGGTTCGGTCCCCAGTTTCTCCAAAAGAGAGAGAAGCAATCTCAACTATCTAGCCTTAGATTCCTTAGTGCTCATTGTACTTTTTTCATAACATCAAATTATTAAAAGAAAATTTAAGAATACTATAGAACTTAAAATGTTGCACAACCTTTGCTTTTTGTTTTGTAATGTTTTCTTGTATAAATATCCTGCATGAAAATAGACTGTTAAGAGAGTAATGATGTGCTGCCTGCTCCCCAGCTTTCCTCGCCCTGTGAAGACTACTTGGTTAAATAGAAATGCACCAGCACAAAGCAAAGACTCGGCGATTCCTACTCTGGAAAGTGTAGTCTTTGGTATTAACTACACAAAACAGTTATCACCAGATGTAAGCATTGACTACATGTATAAACATTTTTTTCATATTTTATTTTTCCCTTATTTTAAAAGAAATGTTTTAAATATTTTATATGTTAATGATGTAATTTCTTTGCATTATTTGAGTTCAGTAACTTAAAGTTGTAGTTAAATAAGATTGTAACCAATTGGTTAGTCAAGTACATATTATGAACATCAGCCTCTTATTCAAAATGTTAACAGATTTAGTGAATAGATTTTTTTGAGAGCCAGTGACCTTTGTAAACCTCTTATTGTCACCCAGTGTTCTGTTAGCAAAAACAGTTAGGAACATCCAACGAACCTTTTAAGAATGGTGGACTTGAGAGTAGTCTCAGATTAGCATGAGCATGGCAATTACTAGGAAAGGAGATGCCTGTAAAGACTGAAAGCGATGTCTCCAGAACAGCTCTATTAACCTCATCTTAACAAAGTCATGACTTCACCAGTGTGTTTATAGAAACCCATGACAACTGAAATTGTTATAGTCACATTTTAAATATTTAAATCACGTTCATGAGCTGCAAGATACTGATGGATTTCTTAGATGTTTTAGAATAAATAATGGCAATAGGTTGGTTGTGGAACTTTTTTCTTAGTGTTTCAAGGTTTCAAGTGTAATAGATTTTGATTTGTGCTTACGAGCATTTTGTATTCCACATCTGTTTCTTTTCAGGGTTGTAACTTCCTCATTGCAGAGCCCTTCCTACAGCATGCCTATCACTTCCATTCTACGCTTTGTGCCACTTTGCTGCTGGCCTTCAAGGGATTGCACAGCTACTTCATTACGGTAACAGAAGAGATTCCCTCTTGTCAGAAACTAGAACTGGGTATGTTAAAAGCGGCCAGACTTCTCCTAGTCACTCTCTTCACCGCTCTTGCTAGTGACCAGCTTTGCCGCAGCTTCCTGTATTGTGTGCTTCACTTTTCTCTCTTCCTTCTGACTTTTTCTTACCCTTGATAATCATGTTTTGAAATGAAAACTTTTTCTTAGAATGTAGAGAAATAATTTCTTTGTGCTAAGATTGAAATGAGTCTTTAAATAGATTTTTAAAGTAACAAGTTATATGTCAGTAGTCCATACCTCTTAAAGTTTAATTTAAAAGTATACTATAAAGCAAATATAATTATCTTCAGAGTCTGAGAAAGGTAAGTAAAATCCACACTTCAGTAGCCTACATGGATATAGACACTTAGACTGTTTTTGTACATATTTGCCTGTAAGTTATTGCAGGGCTCTCTTTCTTTCAAATTACTCTAAGAAATAATAACATTTTTCAGTATGTTAACATTTCAAAAATTACTTAAATCAAGCTTCAGTTGAAACATCTCAGATGTTTCATGGTCTGTTTATCTTTTATGTATTTATTTATTTTTGTTTGTTTTTTGAGACAGAGTTTCTCTGTATAGCTCTGGTTGTTCTGGTACTCAGGCTGTAGACCAGGCTGCCTTCGAACCCACAGAGATCTGCCTGCCTCTGCTGAGTGCTGGGATTAAAGGTGTGCACCACTACCACCCAGCTTCCTGGCCAGTTTATAAATTTCAGTTTTCACATATTAGCTCATAAAAGTGTTCAACTATTAGCTCATTTAAAAAAGCTCATTTGATTTTCTTGACAGAATGAGTTGTTTTTATAATTATTTCAACAAGGTAGGGTTTTTTTTTAAATTTTACTTAACCACTACTTTTAATAGATTTCTTTTGTACCTTAGGGAAAGTATTTTAAACAATACCAATACATTCTTTAAAATAGTAACTTTTATCTTAAATATTTTTCTGGATTTGAGACTAGGTGAAGGTTTTCTTGTTTGTTTTGTTTTGTTTTGTTTTAGTTCTGTGTTTGCAAGAGGGGCTGGAGACAGTGCTCAATGATTAAGAGCACTGGCTATTCTTCCAAAGGATCCTACTGCCTACCTTGTGGTTCACAACTGTCTACAGCTCCAGCCCCAAGGGATCCGTCAATCTTTTCTGGCCTGCTCAGGCACTGCATACATATGGTGTGAAAACACATGCAGACAAAATACCCATGTACATACAATAAAAATAAGGGAAGAAAATTGGAAAACATTACAAGAATTCACACGGCATTGTAACCTCACTTCAGCTTGGTTATGAGAACATCCTTGGCAGGGTGCCGCCTCTTAGCTGGCAGTATTTGTATTGCAGTGGATTTGGTGAACAGCAGTCTTCTGTCAGTCCAGGTCACTCTTCTCTCACGTGGCAAAACACAGCTAGCACTGAGTGAGCTGTTGATTTGTTTCTGTAACCTCAAGCTCTAGCAAACACAAGAGGAAAATCTGCTTTTCTGCCTGCTTAGGTAGGAAGGTATGGTGAGCACATACTCTCCCTCAAAACAAAACTGTAGTATGGAAAGGGAAGCTCTTGAGCACTGTTCTCTGAAACACCCTTTGGCTCTTTCTATTCAAGTATTTAGAGTGCCTCTCCTTCCCATAGGAAAATTGGATAGGAAGCTCCTGCCTCAGACAGAAATGAAGTTCTGTTGAATGAAAGCAACTTGAATAAAGTAGAGCTCACTTAGCTCATCCTTTATTTCTGATAAATACAACATTGTGTCCTAAATGTGATAAATTTTTGAAAGGAAATTATAAATGTTATTAGGATCAATAACTAGACCATAAAATTCTGAGACCATGGTATTGGTGAAGGGCACTATGTGCCGGAAGGTAGAATTTATGAAAACCACTGACCGAAATTGTTAAGGCAGGCTGGGTGTGTAATTAGAACTAGAGTGCTTGCCTTGTATGTGTGAGGCCCTTGGTTGTGTCCTCAGTGCTCGCATAAAAAATTAAAAATTACACTTTGTGTGATGGTGGCATTTTCACAAGAATAATAGTGTCCACATGAAATACTCTATTAGAATTAAGACAGGCTTTTTTTATTATTTATCTATCTATCTGTCTGTCTATCTATCTATCTATCTATCTATCTATCTATCTATCTATCTATTTTACTTTTTGGCTTATATGCTTAAGAGTCTACATTTGAAGGTATGCCTTTCACTTTGTGTCTGTAAATACCAGCTGGTTTGTGTTCTTTAGATAAAGAGATTGAAGGAAATCAGAACTGTGTGACAGGTCAGAAACTAAGGGTAGGAGTGCTCAAAAGCCAGCTGTGTGCACTTGCACTAGCAGTGACTCTTCCTAGGGTGATTTCAGTGGACTTTGAGGGAGCTGCTGTGTCAGGCACAGTGCTAGGTGCAGATGAAAGGACAGGTCTGGGCCTTAAACAACTTTGCCTGACTGTTTCCTCTCTCCTCCCAGCTCTTGGAGTGGGAGGACAGGAGAGCATCCACAGTGATACGCAGCACCTTTTCCTTTTGACAAATGACGGGCCTGGGAAGATGTCCGTCAGCCTCCAGTAGTCAAGTGGATGGGTGTAACATACAGTATTTACACAGGAAAATACACATGAGCCATGCTTTAAGTAAGGAAAAAGTACTTCTCAAAAACCAAGAAACATGTTTGTTGGCAAAGTGTCTCACTTAACTGGTAACTAAACAAAAACATTTTTCTTGTCAAATAGCTTAGACCGTGCTGGCACTATTTTTATTTTATTAGTCTTAACTTCAGTTTAATTTTAGTGGTAATATTTTTAAATTTTTCTTAGGTTGCATAACTTTGCACTTACAGGCCAATTTTATAAAATTTCACATTAAAAAGCCCTAATTTAATTTGGGAATTAGGTATTAAATGACTATAAACATTATTTTAAGTTACTTCAACATATTAGAAATCAAAATTGTAAAGTAAGCCTACACTTCAGGGTTATAAATAAAAATATTGGAGAAAAAAATTATTAGTATATTACTTACTTACTGAGAATGTATTTATTAAATGAATTAATTGGCAAAATAGCACAGTATGGTTTTTATTTTGTTACTTGAAGTATAACCAATCAACACAGCTTATAATAGTTTCCTAGTGATTTTTTTTTAAAATGAAGACATCTTCAATAAATATTTATTAGTAATTCTTGTATCCTTAAACTTTACTACTTATATTTTCTTTCTTTTCATTATAGATTAGTTTACTCAAGTACACTCTCTAGAGAACATCTAAAAATACTATGAATTACTTAAAATAAAAATGTTTTACGTGCTGAGTTTATCAACAATATTTTTGTTTTAATAAAATTGAATTGTAGACACTAATATATTTTCCTGGTATATAATGTACTATTTATTAAACATCATTATGATCACTAGTTTTAATAAGGGGATATAAAGTAGCTCCTGACAAGAGAATATTTCTATCATTTAATTTTTTTAATGTTTTAAATAAGCATAGAGTTAAAATTCTTAAGCACCATGCTTTGAGAAACTAATGTAAACTCTTCCCTCTTTTAAAATCATACTTTGAATTTATTTCTGCTCTTTTGCCTCTTTCTTTTCTCCTAGATAAATGATGTACATTGTGTTTTGAGGACTATCATTAAATATTGGCTATTCAAAGAACCCCACTGTACAGAAGCTCACAAAACAAGAGTGAGGACTTGTGGAGTCTAGGTTTTGGCAGTTCCCTAGCCTGTGTGAGCCTGACCCTAGACCTGGACAAGTGGGGGGTTGAGCTAGCCGGTCTCTGAGACTGGCCAGCATGAGAATTCTGAACCTGTGAAACTACAACATCAACAATAATGGAATAAGAAGTACTGATCAGCATAAATACTAAAAAATAGTCTAAACTCGAATGTACATCATTTGTAATTCTAATGAGCTATTAACCAAGTGCACTGTCAATACTAAGTCTGTTATTAACAAGTTGGAAAATTCAAGTAAGTTTTGTTGTACAAGGAGTGTAGTAACTAGTGCTGTGTGCAACCCTTATGACTAGCCAAGGCCAGCATGCAGGTCCTATATGAGCGCCTCCTCAGAAGAACCCAGCCAGGGACCCAGAGCGACACACAGCTAGGTATGTCTACAAATGGGGTGATCAAATAATCCTTTTACGTAAACTCTGTAAGCATCACAATACATTCCAGCACTTTTATTAAGAGCTAATGTATATAATCAATTTGGTTTGCAGAAAAATTTGGGTTAGTTTAATTGATTTGTCATGTTGAAGTTTTTATTTAGAAATGAAAGTAATAGGATAAAGATGTCTTTGGCCTTTCACATATTCTAGTTTTTATGACACTTTTTCTCAAAACCATCTCTATCACCAAAATTTGCTGATTAAATAACAATTGCCATTAATGTCCTTAAAGTAATCTCATCTTTGGATGGACCTAATCTTTAAAAATATGATTTAAAAACTGAAGCTGGTTTTGTGCGTTGGAGGGATAAAGAGCCCCTCAGGATTGGTTTTGTGGTTTTAGTCAATTTGCATATGTTTTTCATCATCCTAGTCTTTCAAAAATGTTATCAAATATTTACTTTGAATGTTGCTTGTGTTAAAGGAAGAGATCTAATTATCTGGTTTTGTTTGTACATTTCCATGTTTATATATAATTTTTGGTGGGATCACAGAAATATGACTGGGATTAAAACTATGAACCACTGCCACGCCCAGCCTCCATAGTATATTTTAGATTTTTGTTCTTGCATACAAATGATACTTAGTTTATTAACTTTCTGAAAACATACTGGAAATTTTCCACTTTGTATTGAATAATGGTTGCGGCTTTTAAAATTATGAATAGCGTTGAATTTTTCAAATGAAATAAAATTGTATTTTCAGTTTGTTAGATGAGTGAACAAAATCAAATAAAGAATATAGTTTTTTCAGATGAATACTGGCTGAAAAAGATTTAAGCTGCTTAATTTACTAAAATTATTTTAAAAATTCATTTTTTATCATGATGGAAAAAAAGCAAGGTTGAAATTTTATTCTCATGAAATTACTTAAAACTAAAGAATTTATGACATGAAATTTGTGGCATACTTTAGCATTTTTCATAATGATTAAAATGTATTTCTAGTTCAATTAGTATCTTGCCAGCCAGTCTACTTACCTTGTGAGCATTCTGGTTTTATAAAATGCTGCTTAATGTAATTAAGATTTTTCTTAAAAGGGGGGAGTAAATTTTGATTTGTTGGGGAAGAGATTTGATTTAAAACGTAAATATAAACCAGATTATGGTGGCACACATTTTTAAACCCCAGCACTTAGAAGGAAGAGGCCAGTAGATCTCTGAGTTTGAGGCCAGCCTAGTCTACAAAGCAGGTTCCATGACAACCAGGGCTACACAGAGAAATCCTGTCTCTAAATAAATAAATAAATAAACAAACAAACAAAAACCCTAATGCATACAAAAGTCAGTTGTAAATAACATTTCAGTGTATAGTGGACAAAAGTAGAAAATTTCTGTTACCTGAATATAACTCTTTATTTTGTAGCCCATGTTTTGATGATCGTATCACAAAAATAATGTGGGTTTTTTAGTGGGGGGGGGGGTCTTTTCACGTTTTGAAAAATGTTTTTTAAAGAGACATGTACAAATAAGTTTATTACATTATTTCCACCAATATATGGACAAAGAGTGGAATAGGGAAAATTTTGTTATACCTACATCAAAGAAGTAAAAGTAGCTTTATTATTACAAGTACTTAAGGTAGGTGGCAGATTTCACTGAAGAACTGCTGAGAAAGAAACACAAAATCAAGAAAATGTGTAAAATAGAATCTCATTGTTGCATAACATTAGCTCTAAAACTCACATGTGTATTTTAAAAACATGGAAGGACATATTCTGTATTGTAACCTTGGACAGTAGGAGGAACACAGGTCCTCAAGATAATTGAACAAAATAGTGGATATGATTTTACATTTCAATTAATTCTTGTATCATGGTACAGAATTTGAAAAGAAAAAGAAAATTAAAACTGATTTTTAAAGTGAGATAAAACGAAGTGATTTTGAGACCATTGTCATCACGGTTAGCAGTTATTTTTTGCTCTTACGCATGTGAAGATGTTTTGGGCTGAGGGGATGACTCAGTGGTTACAGTGCTGCTGCCCAAGTGTGAGGGTCTGGGTGAGGAGTCCCAGCAGTGAAGTGCACACACTGCACTCGTGTGCCTTGTAGCCCCAGCAGTGGGGTGCGGAGACCGAAGAATTCTAGGCTTTGCTGCTAGCCCATCTAGCTAAGACTGAGCTCTGATTCAGTGAGACTGTTTGAAAGAATAATGTGTCGAACAAAAAGAGGAACATATCCAGCATTGACCTTTGGCTTACAAAGATTGTTTTCATTGATAGGTCACTAGCTATAATAGGTATTTGGACTCTTATGTATAAACATTAGAAAAAGGTATCACTTTTATAAAGTTTATTTTCTGAAATGGGGTGTATAACCCAAATATAATTTTAATGATTTTCTTCTGACAAATATGATCAGCAGTGTGAAAGTAGGTGTTGGTATATGAAATTTATGTAGGGTTTGCTGCTGGGTTTTTGTTTTTAGCTTGACATTAGAAGCCACTGATGTTGCTGACTGAAATTATTTTTGAAGTCAGTGAGCTAATGAGTGAATTGCAGCGTGTCATAGGATGTATCTTTGTTTTTGTGTGAGAATTTTTTTAAAGAGTTCATTTTAGTTATATTTTCCTAGTTTAAGGTTAAAAGTATTTTAAGTTTATATTTGAGATTGTAATGTAATTCTCTCCCGTTAAAGATAACTCGTCTTTATGTTGTTGCTTTCAGTGTTTCCCTGCTGATATTGCCATTTTAATTATAAATTTTCTACTAGATTCGTATCGCATACCTAAATAAATCATAATTATGTGAACAAAACCACCTTACTTTTAACAAATCTAATGTTTTGTTAAATCAGGGATTAACTTTTATTGCAAAAGATTTTGTCCTTTATATAATAGCAAAGATAGTTTTCAGATCTAACACTGAAAGTTTTCCTCTAATTAGTTTTTACCCTTTTCAGAGGAAATGGATGTAGAAACTCGTCTTACTGAACTGTGTGAAGAAGTTAAGGTACTTGGAATTTTTCTTTTTTAATTCTCATTCTTTGAGTAATTTCTATCTTGTATCCTAAATATTTTTTCTAAGAAAATTCAAGTACTTACTTATTTTTTTTTAATGCAAAAATAAATTGGGTAATCATAATGGAACCACAGATTAGATGGTCAAAAGCGTCTAGCCTGAACATAAAGCTACCTTTTCCTTTGAAATATTTATTATTTTGTGCACAAAGAACTGATCAAACATGAATACTTTCTTCTGTAATTTTATTAAAGGATTTCTGGACAGGTTTTTAAACTAGTTGTATAGTTTTGTAACAGTATTTTTTCATCTGATGACCTTTTTTGGTTAGTATGCAAAAAAGTAGATTTCATTTGATAATCTCACACTTTTCGTTACACATTGTTCTCACTTGCCCCTCCCCCTACACGGCCCTATCTGTCTTTCATCTCTGTACTCTTGCTGGCCCTCCTGCATGGCAGTCATTTAAAATACTTTTTACTACAAGTCAGTTTCTGCCTCAAGCTGCTTTTCTGGTTTATTCTTAGAATTGAATTATATACATCTTTTTCTTTTTTGGTCAGAAAACTAAGTGCCTTGACTATGTTAAGTTCACTCTAGAGTCACTCTACACCAGCTGTGCTAGTGGGAGGAACCAGAGCCATGAATCAAATGAAAGTATACATTTGGTTTGGAATATATGTCTATATGAACATTTCAGTGAAAACTAGATTCTTTTTGAGAAGGGTCTTTTTTAAAAGTATGCAAGATACACAAGAATGTCTTTTCCTTTATTATCACAGGACTTCTTTAATTCAAATGATCATTTTCTTTTAAAAAGTTACTAATGTAGGGCTGAAGAGATGACTGAACAGCTAAGAACTCTGACTATTCTTCCAAAGGACTGGAAGTTTTATCCCCAGTACGTACGTGGCGGTTTATATTGATCTGTAACTCTAGTTTCAAGGAATCTGACTCCCACTTCTGACATCCATAGCCACTAAGCATGCATATAAATAAATGTACATGCAAGCAAACCACTCATCTAAAATAAAATAAGGGTTTAGGTTATTAATAAAAGACATAACAGTTGTTCTTAAATAGTTACCCACAGGGCAATATTCATTTAAAAATAATTACAAGAATGTGACGTCAATATGAAAAATACCTAGTTTTTTTTTATTCAGAGATTGAAGGAGTTGGTTTGGTTTGGGTTTGGGTTTTTTAATATTAAATCTCTTTATTTGCATTCCATTCTTTTGGCTGACTTTTATTCATATGATATCTGCCCTTATATATTTCTCCCATTTCACTCAAGGAAAACCTCCTTCTGTCTTACCCCCTCCCCACTCCCAACATCAGGCACTAACAAGACATGTTGCTAAGCCGCTTAAAATCCACTTCTTTTTAAATCTGGCATGGGAGATTTGTATTGTGCTGTCACAACTTTCTCTTTCTCAGTCAGTGGAGTTAGTGCTCCTGCCCAGTCAGAATGATTAGTCCTGATTTTTATATTCCAGTGTATATTGGATATGGGCCATAGCAGAGTCAGCTTCGGCTAGGTTTCCTCCACTCTGCATTCACCATCCATTCCAGCTGATCAATCTCCATTTCCATGGTGAAAATCCTTGTGTTTTCTTTTTAGAATTTTATTGTCATATATATCAGATATCATAATATCATATATATGATATTAAAATACTGGCTAGCTCACTGAAATTGCCTCTATTCATCAGTTAAATAAAACATTATTCAGCTGTTTTCTCTCCCTCAGCACACATGTGCATACTTGCCTTCATGCTGGTGTTCTCAGTATTGTTACAATAAAGTTTAATGTGGTAATTCTCAGGAAATAGTGAAGCTGTTTGTCCTTGTCGTTTTAGAAAGTAGAGAACCCTGATGAACTGGCAGAGCTGATCAACATGAACCTTGCACAGCTTTGCTCACTTCTCATGGCTTTATGGGGCCAGTTTCTGGAAGTTATAACCCTGCATGAAGAATTAAGAGCACTGTTAGCACAGGAACACCACACCTTGAGGGTAAGTTCAAGAAATGTGCTGCTTTTACCGAATGTTATGTATCTTTAGGTATTCTTATCACTAAAAATATTCTTACTTCAGGTGTATAAATCAGAAGAGACATCTTTGTGTTGTTTTATTCTAAAGCTAATAGTAAAATAACACAGCAAACAGTACATCTCACTCACAACCTCTTCCAGTAAGAAAGCCACCTAAAAGTAAATAAAACATCATTATATGTTATATGAGACGGTTCCTGGAGTCTAAAAGCAAGAATTAGAAGCCAGAAACTCAATAGGCATCTCTGATTTTTTTTTTTTCTTTTTCAGTTTGGTTTTTCGTTTTCTTCTTTAGCCTTTCATGGGAATATGTATTTTGGAATTTTGCAAGGTGAAGAAAATATAGATGTATTTGCTGTAGAGCTAATGTGGTCCTTATTTAGAAAGTTAAACTATTTTATTGTATAATGTGTTCTTGTTACTGAATTCTGTGTAAATTAGATTATGTATTGTGTGTATCTCCTCTTGTGTGCCACTTTGGAGGGGGGAGGGGTAGTGGTCGAGTTCTAGACAGAGTTTCTCTATGTAGCCCTGGGTGTCCTGGAACTTGCTCTGTAGACCAGGCTGCCCTTTTGCCTCCTGAGTGCTGGGCTTAAAGATGTGTGCCGCCACTGGCCAATATGCTACTTTTATTGTAGCTGCCAGTTGTTGATTTTCTCTTGTGATATGCACCATTTGGGTATATATTCAATTAATTTATTCTCTTGATAGACATTTAGAGTCCTCCTAAGTTTGTAACTATTGCAAACCAAGACCAGTTTCCCTGAAGGGGTCCATTTATCTAGTTAACTATTACTTCAGTATGTATTACCCAAGATTATGCTGGTATAATAATGAAGTTTAGTATATGGCCTATCTTAGTTAAATCTTTGTTGGTGTGATTAAAATATCCTGATAGAAGCCACATAGAAAGGAAGGGTTTATTTTGGCTTAAGGTTCCAGATGAGGCTACAATCCACCATGGCTGGGAAAGGATGGAATCAAGAGCATGGGGCCAGCTGCTTACATTGTATTAGCCATCTGGAAGCAGAGAGAGAGAGTGAGAAGAGCAAGTGGGGCCAGACTGTGAACCCTCAAGGCTCATCACCAGTGACATTTTCTCCAGCAAGGCTTCACTTCCTAAAGGGTCCATTACTTTCCAACAGTGTCACCATTTGGTGATCATGTGTTCAAACACATGAGCTATAGGGGAAGTTTTACATTCAAACCACAACATGGTCCATATTTAAATTTTACCAATTGTTATGTCCTGTTTGACAATCTCACCCCAGCCCCCATTTTCAGGATCAAACTGAGATTGACATTTAGTTTTAATGGCCCTTTCAAGTCAATTAATGTGTAAGTATTCTTATCTCTTTATCTTTTATGGTGGATTATGTTTTGCAGAGTATTGCAAAAGTGATTGCATAAAATACCCTCACTTTGGTCTATTCTTCCCAGTAACTAGAATAAAATGATGCATTATAAGTAAGGGACATTGTATTTCATTTATTTTTTTCATACAGTTTGATAAATTATATTTTTCTAAGGAGTTTTTCTATTCTGTCTACCTTTTAAAATTTACTATTACCAAATAACAGAATCCTTCATTTTTTAAAAAAAATATCTGTGCGATCTGTAGTGTTTTCCACCATTCATTACTAATATTTTTATGCTTTTTATATTTTTCTAGATTGGCCTTAAAGAAAACCTCTCATTGTATTAGATTTTTTAATGGACTATTTTTTCATGTTGTTAATTCTCTCTTTGATATGTTTTCTGTTTGTTGTTGTTGTTACTATATTTCAGTAAATAGAATGTCATACTGAAAACTATTTTTTAGGGTTCTTTCTTAGAAGTCCTTTAATAAAGATTAGTCACTTCTCTAAAAGGTCTAATAGGAGATTCTGCAGTGGAAAAGATAGGATAATTACAGTATTCACCTTACTAATGATCTTTAGCTTAGTATAGTAATGTAAAATGAACAGCTCAATGAATGCAATGTGTTTCTTTCAGGCAATTGTTACTAACATTTTTTACCACCACGACTTTGAGCAGTGATGAATTTTAGTGGAAATGTAGCCAGTTCCCGTGGTGGTGCTCACACTGATGAGCTGAAGCCTTTTCCTTGGTGCTCTTGGAAAATTAGGACTTTAGTGAAGACTTGAGTGTAGGCCTGCCTCTCTGGAGGGGGGTCAGTACATCTTCATCACTGTTTTCTTGATAGCCATTCTGACTGTAATGTGATGAAATCACAAAGCAGTTTTAATTTTTATTCTCCTGGTGGCTAAGGAGGTTGAATACTTTCACTTGGCTTTTGAGAACTTTCTTTTCAAATAGTTCATTAGCCCATTTATTAATTGGTTGATGTAGACTTAGAAGATACTCTTATTTTCTTTTCTTCTTCTTGCTTCTTTATTCTTCCTTTTTTTTCTTTCTTCTTCGTTCTTCTTTTTTTCTTCTTTCACTTTGTATCCAGGCTATAGCCTCGTCCCTCATCTCCCAGTTCCACCCTTCTTCCCTCTTCCTCCCCTATGTCCCTCCCCTAATCTACTCCTTCTCCCCTACTATCTGATCCTAGCCTATCAAGTCTCATTAGGAATGTCTGGATCCTCTTTCTCTGTGGCCTAGTAAGGCCACCTTGCCAGGGGGAGGTGATAAAAGAGCAGGCAACAGAGTTCATGAGCCGAGTTCATACCAGAAACAGCCCCTGCTCCCCTTACTAGGAAACTACATAGGGACTGAGCTGCCTATGGGCTGCATCTGAGCAGGGGGTCTAGGTCCTCTCCATGCATGGTCCTTGGTTAATTCATTAGTCTCAGGTTCCCCTGGGCCCAGATTTTTTTGGTTCTGTTCTCCTTGTGGAGCTCCTGTCCCCTGCAGGTCTTTCTGTCGCCCCCTTCTATGAGATTTCCTGAGGGATCAATTCTATAGTTCATTATTTTATTTCATATGAAAAACCTAGATTTTAAATTGTAGGGGTGGTGAGAGAGAGAGAGAGATATGATCATGAGATAGAAGAGATTTTAAAGGGACCTGTGGGGAAAGTATGGGTAACCTGAATGCATAAGGGAGAACTATCTTGGTAGAAGGGAGGGAATCAGCCAGAGAGAAGAGGCAATTAAATTAATGACATACATATGTGAAAGCTCTATGACAAAAACATTACTTTATATGCCATCCTTAAGTATTTTATAAGAGGGAAAAAAGAATTAACAACAAAAATCCTTTGATCCTAAGGGCCGAGGCTTAGGAGATAAGTAATTCTTGTTTTTAATAATTTTTATTTTTTATATTAATTACAGGTTACTTTATATCCCAGCTGTAGCCCCCTTCCTCATTCCCTACCAATCCCACCCTCTCTCCCTCATCTCCTCCCATTCCCCTTTCCAAGACCATTGATAGGGGAGGTCCTCTTCCCCTTCCATCTGACCCTAGTTTATCAGGTTGTATCAGGACTGGCTGCAGTGTCCTCCTCTGTGGCCCAGGAAGGCTGCTCCTCCCTAGGGGAGGGAGGCGGTCAAAGAGTCAGCCACTGAGTTCATGTCAGAGATAGTCCCTGTTCCCCTTACTAGGGAAACCCTCTTGGATGTTGAGCTGCCATGGGTTACGTCTGAGCAGGGGTTCATTTTCCAAGCGTGAGGACTTGAGTTTAAATGCACAACACCCATGTATAATGTCAGTAATGCTATGCATTCCTGTCTCATCATCAGAGGTGATCTCAGTGGAACCTGAAAGCTTCTGGGCCAGGCAGCCCAGCTAAAATGATGAGTTTCCCATTCAGTGAGACACCATTTTTCAATAAAGGGAGCAATAGAGGAAGACATAAAATATCTTCTTACACCTACACATTCATTTGCATATACCACACCAAGACATATACACGCTTAAATACATAACATTTTATCCAGAGCTTCCCTTTCCATGCCCTGTTTATAATATTAAAATAGCCCATGTCAATCTCTTTGACTTGTGTCAATCTCTGTTTAACTGGACAATCTCTTTTTAGGGCTAATGTCAGAGTAACAATTGATTCGACCATCATACAGAATTTAACTCCTAAAGCAAAGAAAGTGTAATTAGGATACAATGAGGAAATACTGTATTATCTTGCTTTGTTGTGCATCACAAAGACAGTGGCAGTTACAGCATAGTATGTCTATGGATCCCATTTATGCAATTCAACATGAACTTACTAAACTGCCTTGACATTCTGAAAAGCCTACAATAACCAAAGTAGTCCAGAAGTTGTACAGTATTTGTTTAGGAAAAGATAGCATAGTGAGTTACATGGCTTTATAATGTATATTCACTGTTGACTTTGTGCTATTACAGAGGTGAACTGATGAGAAATTTTTTGCTCGCTTTCTCTGGTTGACTCATTCTCCCCCTCCGTTGCTCCCGTGTTCTTTTTTTTTTAACTAATTTTTTTTATATTAATTATGGTTTATTTACTTTGCATCCTGGATGTAGCCTCCTCTCTCATTTTCTCCCAATCCCACCCTCCCTGTCTCCAATCCTCCCATGCCCCTCTCCAAGTCTACTAATAGGGGAGGTCTCCTCCCCTTCCATCTGACACTAGTCTATCAGGTCTCATCAGAACTGGCTGCATTGTCCTCCTCTGTGGCCTGAGAAGGTTGCTCCCCCCTCAGGGGGAGGTGATCAAAGAGCCAGCCACTGAGTTCATGTCAGAGACTAATTTGTCTTGTGTCTGATGTTAAAATGACATGCCAAATAGATAGTGTTCCCAGAATGCCTAGTTATATTTGGATCTCAAATGAATAGCAGCATATAATAGGCTTATATCCATATAGAAATAAGCATATCCAATGTAGTCTTACATAATCACTTACTAAAGCATCAAAGCTTTTGTCTTACATATCTTTAAATCAAATATTCCTGTTACAGAAAACACAATTCATTGGTTTAAAAAAATAATTTTGAGTCCATTGTCTTTATATGGAGCCAGTGATAAACATTTAGTCTTACTGGGCTTGTAGTTTTGTAGTTCTGACCAACAACAAGGAAAGTCTTAAGTTGATACGGTGATTCTGCTGTTGAGTAACTTAACATTCTATGATACTGATGCGCCTCATTCAAACTCTTCTTAGTAATGCACCTTTTGCATTGGGCCATAAAATACTATCTTCTGCAAACCTTAATGAAATATTTCAACTGTACGGTCCTCAGAATGAAAATGTCTTAAAATCATCATTAACATCTTCATTATGTACAAATTTTTGTTCCCCATTTCACCATATTTACCCTTTTGTAACTTTTGGGCCATTCAGTTTATCCTCATTTTCTCTCTTTGTGTTTTTATTTTAGTTCATAGCAACATACATGTTACTAACCCATTATGAAATTGCAACAATTCTTCCAGGAGCACTGACTAGGAACCCAATAATTCTTCTACAGGTTACAAGGAGGGAGAACGGTTTTTTGGTTGTGGTTAGGTATGATACATTTTTGTACTCTTGAGAGTAAAGGGGAAGCATGGAATGTTCTGGAAAGGATCCCGGTTCATCTGTTTACGTGGTTTTACTTAATAGATCATCTATATAACAGTTATCAGCCAGATACTGTACAATAGAGTTATACTGTTAATTTCAATCATCAAAATCCCATGAATTAAATAGCTTATTCTTTTTATGTTACGGGGTGGGGGGGGGGGGGAGATGACATTAGGAAGAGAAAGAAAGTGATTGGCCAAAGTTGTACAGCTGACAAGTGGTCTAGATACGCAGCGGATTCAGGTACTAGATACAAAGTTGACCCTTGCACAGTTCATCTGTTTTATATACATTTATAAATAGTAAAAGCGAATTTTGACTTAATTTGCACTAAAATAGATGGAACTGGAAGATAGTGTGTTAAGGAAAAGAAGACCGACCCAAAAAGGCAAGTTCTCACATGAAAGCTAAAAATAAAAAGTTGACCTGAATATACAATAGCAATTCTCTTGACCTGAATATAGAATAGCGGGAAAGGACAGAGGCAAGAAAAAAGGAGGCCATATTTGATCAGTGTGCACTGTATATACGTATTGAAATATGACAAGAAACCCCATTAGTATATACAATTAATGTTTGTTAATAAAAATATCATCAAGCAAGCTTTATGCTGCAGGCTTCTAATCCCAAGTATTCAGGTAGTTACGATTTAAGGTTTACAAACTCCAGGCCTTCCTGGATTACAGAGTGAATTCAAAGTGAGCCTGGGCAATCTGATGAGATCCTGTCTGAAAAAAACTAAAAAGAAGGCTAGGTGTGGCTTTGTTACTTCAGCAGTAGAATACTTGCTTAGAATTTACAAGTTTATTCCTAGGATTAGAAGAACTATCCCTGGCACATCAAGTAAGCAAACAAACAACTAGTGAGTAATATAACTCAGTGATAGAATCATTAGCTAGCATGTGCAAGGGTCTGGGTTGTTTGATTTTCCTCAGAGCAAAACTTTTAAAAAGGATAGAGGTAGGGTTAGGCGTTAGGAATGGGGGCATTCCTAGAGCCTGGGTTAGGCCTTAGGAATGGGGGCAGTGAACATAAATTAAACTTTAAACAGCTAAACATGTTGGAACATATCTGTAATCCCAACACTTAGGAGGCTGTGACAAGAGAATACAAACAAGAGCAGCCTGAGCTATATATATAGTAAGACTTTCTCTCACAAACAGCAAGAAGAAGAAAAAACACTGGACTTCATGTGGATAAAAGGGAACCCTATACACTGCTGGCGGGAGAGCATCGCATGTTGTTTGTTTGCTTGATTTTATCATTTGTGGATAAACATAAAGTCATTTGTGTATATATGACAGGAAAGTAGAGGTAAAGCTGTCTAGAGGACTAGCGAGAGAAAAGAGGGGGTATAAGAGGAACTATGCGCACAGAAAATATGTGCATGTAGAAAAAGAACAGTAGTCCAAGTGTATGCTAGCACACCTTTCATTCTGATTCTAGTTTGCTCTGCCATTTGTGTTTTACACATAGGGTAAAATATAATTTCAGTTATTTTTTTGTGATCACCTTGACAGTATACAATACAATTTTGAATTTTCATTTGGTACAAATATGAAGTGATATGAACATGTTTCATTTGCACTTATTCACTGGGATTGATGACTTAAAACATTAAACACCCTATTAGGCTATAGCCTAATAGCTAGGAAATCAAAATATTTATTGAAAAAACCTCCAGAGTCAGTGCAGTAGGTAACAGGTAGCCATTTCCAAATACTCTTTTTCACTTGTGATCAGAAAAACTTTATAACAAGTTGAAAATTATATATAATTCAGTAGCATTTAGTGTATTTACAATGTTATACCTTTACCTTCATCCCAGGATAGTTTTCCAAATTGAAATCTGTCATTTTTCTTTTCCCTTCCCTCTTCTATAACCACTGGTCTCGCGTGTACTGTTTCTGCATGTTTTATATAAGTGTAAGCAGACCTGGTCATTGTGTTTCACTTCTTTCACTTAGTATACTGTTTCTAGCCCATCCTGTTATTTACACATATTAGCACTTTTCTTCATATTATAGTAGAATTCCATTGGATTGATATACCACTATTATGGTTTAAATGTAAAATACCCCTAGAAGACTTGTGTGTGAGAGCCCTTGGTGACACCCTTTTAGAAGGTTATGGAACATTTGAGACTGGTCTAGTTGGCAAAAGGTGGTCAGTTGGGGCATAACTTCAGGATGTATTATGTCTTCTGATTCTGATCCAAGGCTCTCCAGCAAGCATGCTGTGCTTGTCATTTTGGACAGTACCCTCTGAAATTCTGAGCTAAAATTAGCATCTCTCTTTACAGTACTTCTGTCGCCATAACAAACTAACAATTTGTTTGTCTCTTTGACTGCTCTGAGTAGTGGTGCTATGGAATTTGTCTGAAAGTATTTGCATGATTACCTGCTGTCATTTCTGTTGACTTTGCCCAGGAATAGACTTAGTGGGTCATACAGTAATCCGGTTAGCTTTCTGAGGAACCTCCAAACTTCTTTACACAGCATTTGTACAATTTTACATTTCTGTTAGCAGTGCAAAAGGGTTTTGTGGCTTCTGCACATCCTTGCCCACAATTGTTCTTCGTGGCATTATATTATGTGTGTATTTATGTGTACAGCATACATGAATGGGGGCGGTGTAGCTACCTTTTATTGGGGTTATATTAAATTTGTTTTGTAAGCATTTTTTATTTTAGTGTCAGAAATTTGTACACATTTTCTATTGATGTTTTTACAAATGTTTGCAACTAGGAGTATAATATATATTTTGCATCTTGACCATTTTATGGCATGGCTAGATTTATTAAGTGATAGTTTCCATCCATCTAAATTATCCCATGTTGGTTGTCATCATGTTTCAATGTTAGCTGAGTCAGTTGTTTGTTTGTTGACAGGGATGGAACCAAGACCTGGTATTAGGGAAGGGGGTTGTTTGCTTGTTTGTTTCTTTTTATAAAGCTACACTGTCTCTCAAAGAGTTTTTAAAATAGAACTGGCCACTTCAGTAACATCCAGGTTATCTTGAAGCCATCTAGGAACTGCATTTACTTCTTGGTTGGGTGTTATATCTTCCTGCTTCTTTGATTATTTTCTTCTGTTCTTGATATTATTTAATGTCTTTTGTCTGGTTTTGTAGTTTATTTTTATTTAATGGTGAATTCTGAACCAGTTTCTCTGTGATGAAGTTAAAGTAGAGATTAAAACAGAATTTTCAAGCCTGGCTAAGAAACACAAAATAATGATTGAGGTCCAGAACTAGGTACCTGTTTTTAAGTTCTGCAAGTTTTTGTCAGAGCTATGCTGTTTTCTGAATTAACACCATTCATGTAGGAAGAGTGGATTAGCTGAATGGGCACATCCTCCTTTGAGTCCAGTTCTGACTGAGGAAAGGACATTTTTACATTGGCACTTAAAACTACCAAGTGAATTGACTAACCTCATTCTAATGCGGAGATACAGCTTCCCAGGAAGACCAGTCAGTGGGCCAGGGAGTTCCCAGAACCTTTTAGTAAGATTTAGGATTAAAAAAAAAAAAGAAACATACACACACACACACACACACACACACACATATATGTACATATATATGGGTATATTGGCTACTTGCTATTTTAACTCAGTGGTAAATTGTTTGCCTAGCTTGTACAAGCCTCTGAGTTTGACCCAGGACACCAAAAATAAATCTTTCTAACAGTACTGTATGTGTATGCTCTAGGATAAGTTTGCATAACTACATTTTTACCTGTTATAATAATGTGAAAGATTTGTATAACATACATTGCCGTTTTTACCTCTTAAAATGGTGTGAAAGGTTTGCATTGCATTTTTAGAGATACACTCATCTCTAACACTGCTTAATATATTTTTTAACAACTGAATGTGAAGGTTAAGATGTTAAGAAATATTTTCTAAATAAAGAGCTTTTGTTTAGTATTTTACAAGGATTGAACAGACTTCCACTTCTACTGTCATTATAAATAGCTTTTTTATATAAGCATTCAAAAACATCCATAGCATTTTCCTAAATACATCTCTCCAAAGTAAACTTTATTTACCAATAATGTACTTTCTAAAGAATTTTTTCTTTTAAATTATTTTAACTTATAGGGAACATTTATGTGATTCATGGTTTTCTACTTTCTTAATTAGTGTGTACTACCTACACACTTAGTCTTTTCTTGATGATGGCATTAAATGCAAAGTTTAGATTGCATGCTTAACCTGAACAAATGGGTTTTGTAGTCTACTAAAATTATTGAAATATTAGATCCGATGTTAAAAGGTCCCAAGTGG
Source organism: Psammomys obesus (assembly GCF_907164565.1). NCBI lineage: Eukaryota > Metazoa > Chordata > Mammalia > Rodentia > Muridae > Psammomys > Psammomys obesus. The sequence continues at coordinate 2,822,588 of NW_026585580.1, read as the reverse complement.
TATGTATTTTTTATTATTATTATTATTATTATTATTATTATTATTATTATTATTATT